>NW_019396565.1:0-1584 GCF_000591075.1 Eurytemora carolleeae | reverse complement strand
TTTTTTCGCGCTTCGCGCGAAATCTTGCCCCCCCCTGGCTAAAATCCTGTGTACGCGCCTGATTGCAGTCCTTCATCAATAATCATACAGGGAAATTTTCTTTTTTCTAAATATCCCAGGGAAATTCTTTAACTTGAAGTTTTATATATCGAAAAAAAATTGTGCTGCATTTTTAAGAGTCAATCAAATTTTTCATGATTTGTTCACTAAATATCAATAAGAACTTTCGCACCGGTTTCTGTCAAACGTAAACATAATTGTTATATTCAATTTATCATTCAAAACAATACTTTAATTCCAGAGAAACCCAATTTTCTAATTTAATTAGGCGTTTATTATTTGAAAATAAATAATTGCTTCAATACTTATTTTGATGTTGAGTAATATCAGAGAGTTTTTAGTAATTATTGAAATTTTAGTGGTGTGCAGACAGCGTTGCTCGGTATCTTGCAGTTGTCAACTCATCAATCAATTTCTTAATCTACTGTCTTGCGGGTTCTCAGTTTAGATCGGAGCTTAAAAAAACTTTAGGAATGTGTAGGTGAGTAACAGGCACAACTTAATTTTCCTTTTAAATAAAAACTTATTCTAAATTGGTTCGACTTTTGTTTTATGTTTATTATTTTTAAAATATATATATATATATATATATTTATATATATATATATATATATATATTTCAGTTTCTAACTTCACATTTTTTATTAAAATATATAATATAATAATATATATATATATAATTGTAGATATAATTGTAGGGGTTCACAATCATCTCCTGTGACAAATTCATTCTCTTTGCGGAGTATACGGCGCCGGTCTTCCTTCAGTACAGGTCAATCACTTTAAACAAATGTGAATACTTTGTGAATTCTGAAGCAGAAGTTTAGCAGCATTTTGCAGATTATCCTATAAAATGAAGCTAAAGACAAAAACATTGCTGCTTTGCAGTTTTAATATGGATGGCTTCAAAAAGTATGCCAGATTGGAATGGGCAAACCCAGGGACCGATGCATTGCAGCTCTTTCAAAATCTATTAGTTGTTTTTAGCATAAGCCTCACAGAATAAAAATGTATTTTTATGTTTCATTTTTATATGAAATGTTTGCCATGATTACATTAACCATAACCAAATTTGCCATAAGCAATACTTGCCATAAGTTAAACAATTGCCATAAGAGATAAATTTGAAATAATTACTATTTTGTAGTATTCAAGATTAGATTAGGATTTACAACAAGGCCGAGTGCATGGTTTAACTATGACAAACCTAGTTAAGGCAAATGTAATGATGAAAAACGTGTGATATGACTAATGCAACTGAGCCATCTAAAACTAACTCCAGTACTTAATTTATTTGACAAAACAAAAAAAACAGTATTGGCTTTCACACCTTGTAAATGCTATATGATTTCTAGCAGTCAAAAAACAAATAAAGGATTGAATATTTTAGGACTGAACTCCTCATTAAATCAAAGTAGCAGAAGAAATCGTATTGGTGTAAACTGCCCCAAAATCAAAATTTGGGTTATATGTCGATATATCCGTGCGTTTGTGCGTTATCTTTTCTTTATGTGTGTTTTCAAT
>NW_019396564.1:284674-318879 GCF_000591075.1 Eurytemora carolleeae | reverse complement strand
ATCAATTATTCAATAGCAATAAGGGTACGAAAACAGGAAAAATATCTATAATTTTATCAACTGTAATGTGTAAGAATTCTAGCTTTTTAGTCTACACTCATAAATTTTTACCCTTATTTCGAGTTTTTCAGGTTAAAAATTGTTTCGCCTACACCTAGCCCCTTGAAGAGCTTGCCATCATTATCATATCGGATTATCTTAACTTAAAAGCCAAAATATGCACAAAAAGTTCGAAGAACTAGTATATTAAGCAAGCAAATATTTTTACTGGGCATTATATAATTTTTGAAATGATTCAATCTTTTCAAATCTTCTAATTTTTGTCCCGAAAATCGTAATGAAGAGCTTTGAACGATCTAATATTATCTGGGGCGAGTGGGACTCGTGGGGACCCTGAATGAATTTTGAGTCCCCCTTTATAAAGTTTTAGCTATACGGGCGCCTTAAATCAAGACGACATTCAAGTCGTCCTGCATACTGTCATGTTTCGTGGGACACCCTGTATATCAGTGTTACAAAAGCAAAAAAGTACAATATGTATATTGTATGTAAAATGGCAAGGCAATTGAATCTCTTGCTTAAAAAACAGCAATTTATTACTGAAGTTTTTTAATCCCAATTTTAGATCGAACAACAAATTTTAAACATTTAAAATTAGGAATGCTCATTTGCATTACTTATTGAATGCATAAACTGTTTAAATGTCGTCTTTCTTTCAAAAGTTTGGTCACCCTGATTCATAAATTATAGAATTAGACGCGGTATTTTACATTGACGACTAATAACAATACGTCCAGAATTCGGTTGGTGTTTGTTGTTAGTTTACAAAAGACAAGTGTTTTCTCTATAATTTGGTCATTATCTGCGTCATATCATTTTTTTCAAAATTGTTGAACTAATAAAGGTTATATTCACTATCATGTCTTCATTTTGTTAACACATTAAATTATATTAAATTATATCAATCATATATATACAGTGCAGGGGGTTATTTGCGTCTGGGCTAACTTGACCACCCACATTAATTGTATATATATGAAAAAAAGATAAAAAAGATAATATAAATTCGGGGTCCGTCCTAGAGAACGATGTTTGGACCCCCAGCCCATCCTCCCTCCTATCAATTTTGTACATGACCACTTATTTTTCAGCAAAATTATTATGATTTTTTTAAATATTAATTTAGGGTTATTAGGTTAAGACAATTTTTGGGCCGAGCGATGCGTCTAGGACAGGCCAGGGGGCTGAGCTCAGCGGCTAGGACAGGCTAGGGAGCCGAGCTCAGCGGTTAGGACAGGCTAGGGGGCGGGCGCTGCGNGCGCCGGCTTAAATCTTGAAACATTTGATACAATCTTAAGTGGAACGGGGTCCAAAAACCGTTCTTTATAAAATTACCTAAGTTCGTATTGAAGAATTATTTAATTTTACTGATAAAAATCTTAATTCGCGAAACTATCTCTCCCCCCTTGTCCTGAAATTATCTCTTTAAATCGTGAAAATGGACGAAATACTTAAATTGTAAAAATTACATTAAAATTTCAGATCAATAGAAGTTTAAAAATGTCCGAGGAGTCAGAAGACGAAGATTCTAGTCTGAACCTCACTTCTTTCCTCTTCGGAAATATTAATAAGTAATAATTGGTGGTCTGGCAATAACGTCAAATGTCTGCTAAGTAAAGAAATTGGTCTGGCCATAACATCAAATGTCTGCTAAGTAAAGAAAGTGGTCTGGCCATAACGTTAAATGTCTGCTAAGTAAAGAAAGTGGTCTGGCCATAGCGTCAAATGTCTGCTAAGTAAAGAAAGTGGTCTGGCAATAACGTCAAATGTCTGCTAAGTAAAGAAAGTGGTCTGGCCATAACGTCAAATGTCTGCTAAGTAAAGAAAGTGGTCTGGCCATAACGTCAAATGTCTGCTAAGTAAAGAAATTGGTCTGGCCATAACGTCAAATGTCTGCTAAGTAAAGAAACTCCAATTTCGAAACAAAGGAAAACTATGGAAATCTGATAAAAAAAATCAAAGTCATAAATGTTTACAACCGAATAGAACCACGTTCATAGCAAATCATTGTAAACCGTAAACCCACATTCCCTAGAATTAGTCTTCATTTCAAGATGGTTTATGAGTTTCTTATGGCGTCCCTAAGAGTAATATAATCTATATTAGGGATGGTGAACTCTCTGATACAGAGACCTTTGAAGAAGACATTGTGAGGAAATTAAGAGGATTGGGATCCCTGTTACAGGATACGCAGATGCGTAGCATAATTCAGGTAGCTTGGAGCCTAGGGGGCTGTATTCTTCCAAGAAGTTGAATTGTTAGCCCCCCCCTTATTGTCCAGAATTGCCTTCCGTTTTTTTGGCTTTTTGTCGCAAACTAGCTATTTTGCCACAAAACCCTTTTTCTCCCTTTTTTCTTGAATTTTCTTCCATGGGCCGAATTCTTTCCCTACCCTTTAGGATGGGGGGGGGGGGGAAGTAAGAGTGAACTCGCCTGATGGAGCCTACTTATGACTTTTTTGTGCATACGACTTTTTTGCGTCATATGTTTGATTCTTTAGACATTTTTTCTAGCTGTCATTTAGCTGTGATTTCCTCGCCTAGCTAGCCTGGGAAATCGCAGCTAAATGATAGCTTGAGATTGTTTTACGAATAAGATAATAGCCTGTTCGCAGCTAAATGATAGCTTGAGATTGTTTTACGAATCAGATAATAGCCTGTTCGCAGCTAAATGATAGCTTGAGATTGTTTTACGAATAAGATAATAGCCTGTTTGCAGCTAAATGATAGCTTGAGATTGTTTTACGAATAAGATAATAGCCTGTTTGCAGCTAAATGATAGCTTGAGATTGTTTTACGAATCGGATAAAAGCCTGTTCGTCTAAATTTCTTTTATAGGGGAGAATTGTATTCCAAGCTTCTCTAAGTGGCATGATATCCCACCAGATAGATTTATTCTTAATTGATTTTCACAGGGTGTATTTTCTCGAAAAGGCATCCCGTTAATAATTTTTTCATTGGTGAATTTTTAAAAAATGATATTTAGAGAGACAGTTTAATTTTTGGGTTAAAAATATCAAGAAAAGAATGAAAATTTTGCACTTTGATGTCCACATTGTCACCCCTCCCCCTCTCCTAATACAAACCCCTAGTTTTTGAAACTTATTCTAAAAATCTGAAGTAAAGTAACATTTAATTAGGAGATTTAATCAGATTTATCTTGACCCTTTTAATATTTTTAGGAAGTAAAATCTGAAGCTAGTTTGCAACAAGTAGATGATCTAGAAGATGTTGATGAGAAGGTAATACAGTAAGCAGTGCTGAGAATCCGGATCCGTTGGATCCGCAACATTATGGCTTCCTGGATTCGGATCCGGATTCTAGGGTCAAAATATCAACAAAAAACTAAGAAAAAACTCAAACCCAAATCAGAAAGGCTAAAAAAGTGAGATTCTCAAAAATTTCTTAATCTATAAAGGTTCATAAAGTTTGTGCATTAAAATAAGCAAAAAAATAAAAAAAAATAATTTTAGAATTCTTCTTCTATTTAAAACCACAGTTTTTAAAGAAATGTTCTTGGCCCGGATCCTCATCCATTTTATTCAAAAGTTTGCCAAGAAATGTCAACTTTTTAATTTTTCCTGCAAATTTTCGATTTCCAAAATAACGATTATTATTTATTAAACCACGACAAAATCCGTGTCAATCACTCCACAATTTTGGAGACTTCAACAAAATTTTAAATAACCCTTTATTTAAAATAAAGAATAGTTCGACTCACACCAATTACATTAAAACCTCTTTGTAAGTAACAATGGAAAAGATATTGTCTTATTTCCATCTAAGTGCTATATAGTCGATTTTGATGGCTATTATATCGTTAGAACTGACGAGGGTCAACCCAGACCGAAATTTATTTTCAATAAATGTGGAACTAACATCTACTTTTTTTACTCTTCAGAGGTTTGGTCCATCATTATCACTGAACTTTAAAGCATAATTTAATTTTACAAGGAAACCACGTTTGAAAACAATCATTTTTACGTTATAAAAATTAGAAAATTTCATTCATCTTTTACGATGAAAGAATTAAAATAGTGCCGTTTCGAACCGTACGTGCCAAATTCAGATCACTTCTACAGTCTTATTTAAAGGGACTCTAAGCGAAATTTCAAGTGACCCTCCATTCAAAGTTGGTAATGCCCGATTTACAACGATACCCTTGAAAGCGTTGTCTGATCAAGTATGAATTAGATATCAATGTTTTGTTACTTTAAGCTGTTATTTTCATTTGTAGTTTCTCTCAAAAGTGATTTGTGCATTTCTCGCTTATATGAACCAATAAAAAAAAAACTTCGATAAACTTAAGCACACTTAACAACGGTTTCTTTAACATTTTTTATCAGATTAAGGTTTCAGGGGAACTGTTGTAAATCGGGCATTGCCATCTTCGCACACAAGATTTCTCGAATGTATCGGAGGCATTAATTGTGTTACTTCAGGCGGAGGATGCAGAAGATTTCTCGAATATATCGGAGGCAATCTCGGAGTCAGATGACGAGGAAGACGCAGAGGAAGAAAAGAAGGATGAGGTGAAAAAAAAACTCAAAAATAATGCCAGGGGTGTATATTTTCCTGAATAATCATCCCAATTTTTTCCCCCAAAAGATGGATATGTTTCGGGGGCGGATTCCGGAATTTGTCGAGAGGAGGCGGGGGGCTTTAAAAAAAATCTGGGGGGGGGGAGTTCGCACCAGTTTGGACCTGAAAACCCCCTAAAAACCATCGATTTCACTAGTTTTTAATCGTTCAGAGAAAAAACTTAAATAAAACTTTGAATATTTCAAAAGTAACTATTTTATGTTAAAGTTGGCTTATCCTAAACTTTTCAATATACTTTCCTCATCGTAATGTTTTACCACATCATAACCTTCATTTGTTTACCACATCATAACCTACATTTGTTTACCACATCATAACCTACATTTTACCACATAATAACCTACATTTTACCACATCATAACCTACATTTTACCACATCATAACCTACATTTTACCACATCATAACCTACATTTGTTTACCACGTCATAACCTACATTTGTTTACCACATCATAACCTACATTTTACCACATCAAAACCTACATTTATGCGTGGAAAAATCGAAACCTTATTCAGGGAGCTGGAAGCCAGCTTGATGGGCCCAAATCTCAAGATAATCTGGATTTCAATGACGAACCAATCCCATCGTCCGGGAGTAAGGAACCCGAAATGTTTACCAACGATTCTGCATTGATGCCTCCGCCTTGTCAGCCGGTAGAAAAACAGGCAGTAAAAACCAGTAATCAGGTAAAAGTCGTCTTCATAATCTTCAATTGTCTTTCTATTACTGAGATGACAATTCTTGGAATACAGATCAGGAGTGTATATTTTCAGAATTATATGACTTGTTATGATTGAGGGGGGGGGGGGGGGGGGAGGAATAAAAATTGAACATCTAAAGACAACTTTTTTATTTTTTTGATACTTCTTACCCAATAGTTTATGATTTCCTCCTAAAAATTTAATTTCTCATTTGCTCCGCACAAGCATATATCATCACTGGGGGCAAAAAAAGATTTTCAAAAGGGGGAAATGATTTTTCGAGAAAATATACACCCCTGATACTGATTTGATCTTGGTAGTGAACAGCAATTAACGAAATAAAATAAAAAAGATAGATATAATAAAGAAATGCATCAGAATATTGGGGGTTGGATATTTGATTTAAACTTGTTTTCTGATTTAGTTCAGTGCACCGCTTGCGGCAATGTTACCAGAGAAATATAAGACGGCGCATATAAAGGATTTCTACCCAGAATTCAGGAAACCAAACCAAATGACGACCATTTTCTAAGTACAGTGTTGTAATGGGGGTTTTTATTTATAAATTTGCGTATTTTCAAAAAATTCTTCGTTTCATCTTCCGATTGAATAAAATTTTTCTATATTTTTTCAAACTTACTTATACTGGGTTACGAATAAAGAATGAGACTGTAAAGACGACCTAAAACTCGTTAAAAATGACGATTCTGGGGTTAAACTAGTCGTCTGCCTTGATTATAATCTTTTTATGGCTTATTTAATGATTAGGCAAAAAAGATACAGGTTTACAGTTACATGAGAGGACAAATTCTGTACAATCGTCTCTGAAGTCTTATTGCATCCTGTGGGATAACCCTGTATCTGTAAAGATGATCTAATTGCGTAAGATTGTCTAAACTTTTATATTCTTATTATTCTATTTTTCAAGCAATTTAAAAATCTGAAATAATGTTGGTTTGTGTAGAGAGAATGCTGTTCTACGATTTTCAAAACTTTTCCCCATCAAGGATTCTCATAAACCTAGGTAAATATAACTGTATATTCAATAACCCACAGATGGAATTTAAAGAATTTGAGCCGCGGTTTAAATCCGCCAAAATCCGGTTTAAATTAAGCGCCGGCTTAAATCTTGAAACATTTGATACAATCTTAAGTGGAACCAACCATATTTAAACCGCGGCTTAAATTTAAACCGCCGCTCAAATTCTTTAAATTCGGCCACAGGTTTACCTAAGTTTAAATTTTAAGCATTTTAAGATTTACTATGATGTAAACAATGGCAAGGTAGGATTAAAGGGACTGTTAAGGAAAAATGAAAGGGGGTATAGGCTGAAACCTAAGCATTTTAGAAGTTGATCGAGAACCAAAAGAGTTCTACCTCTGTCTCGTAGAATTGATATAAACTGTGTCAAATTTTTACGAAAATTTATCATTGTCACGTGTCTCCGTCTGTATCACGTGACCAGTATACTGCACTTCCATTGGTGGGAGTTCTGGTCACGTGATATGGACGTATAAATTATATTAAGTTATATCTATTAAAAATGAGAAATTATTCAATTCAAGTTTTTCTGACTCCTTTGGGATATTGGCGTTTTCAGATTGGTTGCGTATTTGCTGAATATGATCTGTTTAAATCTGTTTTATTGATATAAACTTTTGTATAAATTTGAAAAAAATTATATCAAATTCTCGAGACAGAAACATCAGATAAAACTCTTATGGATCGTAATCAATAGCTAAAATACTTATACCCCCTCTAATTTTCCTTTACAGTCCCTTTAAATAAATATTTTTTACATAACTTTTTGCAAATTAATTAATTAATTTTAGAATTTGGAAGAGTTTAAAGAAAAGACGTATTAAAAGAGAGGAGAAGAGTGAAGAAGAACCTCCTAAGGTAGATATTTTTCGTTATACTAGTTAAGTACCCATAGTTACTCTCGTCTTCTACCCGCGCTTGGTCGTAAATTTCGATTTTAGCCACTTTTCTGTGTTAAAGTGGGCGCACTCAACTTAGAGATCCCTAACCCAAATTTTAGGCAAATCGGTCAAGGAGTGATTTATGATCGGAAATCATAACAAGCAGATATTGCAACTTTAAATACATAGATGATATTAATTTTGGACCGAAAAAACATACCATAATTTAAAAAATTGGTTTATGGACAGTGCTTAGGATCCATTTGATTTTGATTTGATTTTTGATTTGATCTTGCGGATCCTAAGCACTGTTTATGGATGACATTTTTATTTCGATTAAATTTGTCTGATAGGTATCTTTACAAAAAAGAAAAACCTTATTTCAAAATTATCAATTTTTTAAGATAAAATAATGGACATCTCATACCTTCTCAATCTGACAAAGCTAATAAAGTGTACCGCTGTGAATTGGAAATGGAAATTTAATCACATGATTCCCTTTCATATTTTGAAGGGGTGTATATTTTATCGAAATTTCCCCCATCTTGAAAAATTTAGTTTCTCCAGAAGTTAGGTATGTTTTTATGGAGCGCTAACATTTATTTTAGAGTTTTCTTCGCTGAATTTTGGAAATTAAATGTTTTATAGGTGGAAATAGATAAATTTTTGAACTTACCTTTTAACGTCAATTTTTTCCCCCAGTTTCAAGAACAATTGCCCCAACCCCCGCTTTGGGGGAGAGGGGGGGGGGTAATTCTTAAAAATTTAAACCCCTGATATATTGTTTGATTGTTTAAGAAAAGGAATCGAGGTTGGGTGTTGAATATAGCGCCTCCTCCGGAGGATCCGAATATGTACGAGGAGGACGACCAGGTCAAATTCAGGAAACCAATGCAGGTTAGCACATGTTGTTGTTGTTGTTGTACACATGTAGTTGTTGTTGTTCATATGTTGTTGTTGTTGTAGCCGTTTAACCTTTGATGTTGTTGTAGCCATTGAACCATAGTTTTTGTTGTAGAAATTGAACCATTGTTGTTGTTGTAGCCATTGGACAAGTGTTGTTGCTATTGTTGTAGTAATTCAACCATAGTTTTTGCTGTGGCCATTGAACAATTGTTGTTGTTGTAGCCATTCTTCCATAGCTTGTTGTTGTTGTAGCCATTGAACCATTGTTGTTGTTGTAGTAGCCATTTAACCATAGTTTGTTGTTATAGCCATTGAACAATTGTTGTTTTTGTTGTAGCTATTGAACCATAGTTTTTGCTGTGGCCATTGAACCATTGTTGTGGTTTTACCCATTTCACCGTTGAACCATTGTTCTTGTTGTAGCCATTGAATCATTGTTGTTGTTTTTGTAGCCATTGAACCATTGTTGTTGTTGTAGTAGCCATTTACCCATAGTTTGTTGTTGTAGCCATTGAACCATAGTTTTTGTTGTGGCCATTGAACCATTGTTATAGTTTTAGCCATTGAACCATAGTAGTATCTATGGACATGGCATTAAGTGAAGTTGTTTTTGGTCACCAACTGAATGGGGTGAGGTTGTCGTATATTTTCTCATGGACCCGTATACTGCATGGAACCTACTCAAATTATTACATCATCCTAGCCGAGTTGAGTGTTGGCAGGTTGTCATTTAACGTAATAGCCTCCGACAACCACTGTAATTTAATATTATTGGTCGGATTGATTGAAGGTTGTTAAACCTACTCCCCTGAGTCCCCCGAAGGAGGAAGATGTGAGCAAGAAAGGACCGAAGTCCACGGACTGGAGATGGGGACCAGCTCAGTATTGGTAATCCTTCTATCCATATCTTTATCTATATATATATGGATATATATATATCCATATGTATATTGGATATATATATATATATATGTATATACCATGTTGGGAACTTAGCGTTGCGTTACTTAAAATTACTCCCGCCGGCACTTGGCCGATTTTATCGGGAAACTAATTTTTCGCTTTGAATGTCGACCCACTCCATCTAGAATCTCAAAACCAATCAAACTTTGAGGCGAATCGGTCTAGAAGTTCCTGAGTTTTGATCAGACAAACAAACAGAGATCACAACTTTATAAATATCTATATACAAATTTATCTTGTCTGTCTGTTTGTTTGTAACTGATAAACTTCAAAACGGCTGAACTGATCGGGCCCAAGTTTTTTTGTGGTACCTCGCATGACCCCAGGGAATTGGTTTATGGATTACAAAAAATCGTGGCCATAAACTTTTTGATCTTCGTATTATTTTGAAAATTCATAAAAAAAATATTATAAAATCCGCGAACTTCTTTTTGTTATTGTTTTATATTGTACAAAGGGAAGATGGTCACAGATAGAAAAACAATTAGTACTAGGAGACGGGCGCTTTAAACGCCTAGTTTTTCAAATTCAGAATCCATTACTTATTTCGAGGGGGGTGGAGGGGGGGTATATTTAAGGTATAAGGATAAAGATCCTTTTTCTTCCTCCTTCTTTTTACCCTAAAAGATGCCATTTAATAATATTTACCTTTTCACTCCACAACTTTTTAAAATTCTTTTCCATGAAAAGCATTTATTTTCCCAATTCAGCAAACACATCCCTAAAAATACCAAATTTCTGCATTATGGGAAAACATAATTTTGGAAGGTGGGGGGGGGGGGGATTTTTTCTCAAGAAAATGACACACATGGGTTATATTTTAGTAGCAATTATAATCTCAATCTAAGGTATGATATGGTGGAACTACCAGAAGAAGTTGCCTCCTACGACTACGGTCTGAAAACTGCAGAGGAAGCTAAGGCAGAAGCAATAGGTGAACTTTTTTTTTGCGGTTAAACGGACAGAGCTGGGAACTATAGAATGGATAACCTTTAATCCCAACTACTTAATCCGAATATCCACTGTGGAAACTTTTTAGTCCTTAATCCACTCTTTTTCTCTCTCTTTGGATATTCGTACATTGTGTTTTTTCCAATGAGAGTGCAAGAATATAGTTCGTAAATTGTATTGACCAATGGCAGCCTTGAAAATAAATTCTGTCCCATGACAGAAATCCGCAATTTCTAACAAATAAAGAATTTGTTGTCGGCCATTTTGTAAATTTTTATCGGTGAAGAAAAATATTTAATATTACGTTTGAAATTCTTTTTTAACCAATTTTAACTAATGTATTGATAAATAAATGGGTGAGAAATCAAGTCAAGTAAACCAACAAATCTGGTGTTCCTAGAATCAAATTTGTTGATCTAAATATTTAATCTCGAGACTAGCATAATCTTGAGATTATATTAGTCTCGAGATTAGCAAAAAGAGATGATCAAGCATTAATCCTGATATCCACCATTCAAGTAATATCCCTTCTCCGATTTTAAGAGTTTTTATGTAGGAAAGAATAAAATTCTAGCAATTAAACCCGTATTTTGAGATAGAAAAACAAGGATCAATGCGAAGGCTTTACGAGTACCTTTGGGAATTTGGCATGCTCCTTTTTGATTTTTGGGTCGCTTAAAATTACGTCGAAAGTCCCTGCAGTCGATTTTTTCCATGAATAGTGAAAATCGATTGATTTCATTAAAGAGCCTGTAAGCTTGATTTCAAGTGACCCTCCATACAAAGATGGCAATGCCTGATTCATAACGGTACCCTTGAAACCCTTATTTGGTCATAAATGAGAAAGGTGCGGCCGTTTTTCTAATTCTAAAAGTGGGGTTTCCCCTGATTTTCTCCATTGCTGTATATAAACAAGAAATGCGCAAAAGTCACTTTCACTGAGAGACCGCAAATGAAAAATAAATAGTTTAAAGAAACAAAAATTTCATACTTGATCAGAAAAATATTTCAAGGGTACCGTTCTAAATCGGACAATGCCATCTTTGCAAGAAGGTTTACTCAAAATTAAGTTTATTCCCTTTAAGTTTCAATTTTTTAACGTTTAGAGAGTGAGAATGTAGTTAAAGAGGAACACCAAGAAGCTCCAGGAACTTCTCAAGGAACATTCAAATATTTTTTTTCCAAACTCTTAGGGAGATTTATTAACTAAGAGCCGTAATGTCCTCCGTTGCCCGTGAAATTTAGAAAAAAATTCAAAAACAAATTTCCATCTTGAATTTTTTTATATGTTCCCCCAGGATAGTCATGGGTGCCCTAAAAAATTCCGGCAATTTGGTCCAGCCGTTTAGTTGATATTTTGCTCCTTGTATCCGGAGCCGGGTAACGACATATTTTTGCGGAACGGATCCTAAGCACTGCACTGGTGCCCAGATTTGCTTGGAAATCTTAGTTTCTCCTACACGGTTCTATTCAGGCAAACCCCTTATGTATTTCTTATGTTTGAAGATAAAAATACTTTAATGATTGAAACACTAAACTTAAATCCTGACCCAATCATTTTTTCGCGAAATTGTCGCATATTTTTTTATCGCGAAATTGCGAATCATTTTTTACTTCTTTTTGCAAAATCGCGAAAGGAATGCGAAATTTTGCAAAAAGGTTAGCGAAATGCGAAAGAAAATTGTTGTGAAATTTAGCATTTTTTCGCATTTGTTTTCGCTGGAACCCTAGTTCTGGCATTGATCAATAATTATCGAAATATTTCTGCAAATATTTTGAAAAATTTGCTCCTTTTTTGTGAAAGTAAAGGTTTTCAGAGATATTCCTACAACAGTAAACTTTATTTCAAAAGTATTGGGTGAGGAGTATTTGAAGGTAAACTTAATGTTGAATGTGAAAGTAAAGGTTCAAGAGAAAGTACTGAAAGTAAACTTAATGTTGAATGTGAAAGTAAAGGTTCAAGAGAAAGTACAGAAAGTAAACTTAATGTTAAATGTGAAAGTAAAGACGCAAGAGAAAGTACTGAAAGTAAACTTAATGTTGAATGTGAAAGTAAAGGTTCAAGAGAAAGTACTGAAAGTAAACCAACTACAGTGGAAAATATAGAATTTCCAGCGGACGCCTTTCATATGGTTACTCAGGTACTGTTTTTTTTCTTTTCTCTTTCGTCTGAATTACTAAAAAGCAAATGTTAAACTTAGATAAAGTCTATACAAATCAATTTAAGAAACTCGCAATGCACACAATAAACTAAACTGTCGGTGCTGTACTGTAGTAATCTGCAGTACGGTGACCGAAGAAATAGCGAGTTTTAGTGGAGGGTGAATGAGATATTTGATTGATTGATCGACCAAATATTTCAGGTTTCGTGGGAAGAAGATATTATATGGAATGGGGAAGATATCAAACATAAGGTAAGTTAAGTCGTCATAATTACTGCAGTGCTTAGGATCCGGGTCCGCAAGATTTTGGCTTCCCGGATCCGGATCCGCTAAAATATGCGGATCCACGGATCCGGATCCAAGGGGTAAAATATCAACCAAAAACTGCAAAGTCTTAAAGAAATGACCTGGATTCGGATCCGGATTTGGATCCGGATCCATTTTTTTCCAATGTGGATCCAGGATCCGGATCCGCATCAAATCAAGTGGAGCCTAAGCACTGATAATTAGTGATGAGCGTCTTGCTGACCCCCCGTTTTTAAATATTCAACGTTTTTAGATTTAAGAGGCTCCATAAAAATCTGAGAAGTGAAATGCATCTCAAGTTTGCTCTGATTACATTATGCAATATCTTTATTCTGACTTATGATATATTTTACATTCGATTAGAAGAACGTTTTTCGTTTTGAAAAATTATTTTGATTAATATCTTTGATCAGAGAAAAAAATTCGCAAAATGTAATTAAAGCAGATTTATCGCGGAAACAATATTGCAATTTGAATAGTAACTCACATTTTTGGGGAGCAATTTTAACGTCAAACAACCTGTTAAACTTTGAAGAAATGGTTCATTTTTTCAAACATCCAATACCAACACTGGGCTTATATGATGAATACTAAAACGCCGTGAGGACATTTTTTTAAATATATGTGTATATAGTATCTAAATGTTTGCATATCTAATACAAGCTGAAGTGCCTGGCGTCGCCCGTGGAATTTAAGAAATTCAAATGAAAAAAAAATTATTTCGTTTTTTTTAGCCAATGTTATCCCCACGGGGTTCCTAAAAAATTCAGCCAATTTGGTCTATCCGTTCGTCCAGCTGTAGCTGGCATATATATGAGCGAAGAGCTTTATTATATAGACGAGCTGTACTGCCCGGCGTTGCCCATGGAAAAAATTTAGAATTCAAAAAAATAATTCTAAAAAATCAGAATTTTTAAAAAATCGATTTTTTAAACCTATGTTACCACTAAGATACATATGGGTTTCCTTAAAATAAAATCAGTCCATTTGGTCCCGACATTTGGCCAGCAATAGCCAACATATTAATATTTATATATGAATGAGTGAAGAGCTTTTTTATATAGAAGACTAGCTGAATTGCCCGGCGTTGCCGTGGAATTTTAAAAAATCGAAAAATTTAGATTTAAAAAAAATTAATTTGATTTTTTAGCCTTGGTTTATACTAAACAACAAGTTGTTCAAAGAATTGTAACTACTGAGGATCGTCATGATGTCGTGAAACATTATGTTTAGTATAATTCTTTTTTTAATAAAAAATGTGAAGTTAAAAACTGAAATATATAGAAATGTATGTATATATATGTATATATGAGCGAAGAGCTTTATTATATGGATGAAATTCATATAAATTTATCAATTTATTTAAGGTTTTGTCGAAGTTGAATGCTAAAGCTAATGCTGCTGGTTGGGTGCCGAGTAGTTTAAACAGAACAGCGGTCAGCTTCTCACAGCAGAGACCTGGGGTCAAACCTGAACTGCAGATTAGGCTGGCGACACTAGGTACACGATTTCAAATTTCATAAACAATCGACGTATATATCAATACAAGGAAGACGACTTTCGATTTAAATTTCTGATTTCTTCTCAGCTTTTAAACAGCATGGATACGTATACACATGGAAACAAAGAGAATCTGTCAATAAACAGCTTCTCTTTCTTTGTTCACTTGTAAACTTGTAATTTGAAATCAAAACTAAAACACATAAGTTGTCTTTATTGTATTGATATAAACGCCGACCACTGTAATTGTATAATGTTCTTAAAACTGCTTTTTATTCATTGTTCAGACAAATCATTTTTGTTTTCTGAAATAAATCGAATTCTTTGATGTCTGAAGGTCTTCGTTGAATCCCTTACAATTTCTTTAAACTGCAGGGCATTTGAATTTTTAAGTCTAAAATGTGTTGATGATCCAAAGTAGGTGTTAAAAGTTTCACATATTTTTGGAAAATTTATTTCGGTCCGGGTTGACTCTTTCCACATCTATCAATATCATAACCTTAAAAATCACTATTAAAGGGACAGTAAGCGTAATTTCAAGTAACCCTCCATGCAAAGAATGCAATGCATTAAAAATTGGGCGTTGACATCTTTGCATAGAGGGTCACTTGATGATACGCTAACTGTCGCTTTTAACAATATTAAAAAATCCAAAGAAAAAAAAAACATCTTTATAAACTTGTAGGGAAGAAACTGCCCGAGAGGGAAGATGACGCGTGGTACAGCATATTCCCTGTTGAGAATGAACAGCTTGTGTACGGAAGGTAAACTAAAAGACGGCAACGCCCGATTTACAACAATACCCTTAAATCCTGTGTGTGTTTGTTGAGTACAGAGATATGTGTGTGTAAACCTATCGAAACCCACTTGAATTCAGCTGTAAATTCCGTTGTGCGCTGCATACGGTGTAATGACTCAACACAGCGCACACAGGAATATGCAGCTGAATACAGTATTCTTGAAACCTCTTCGTTTAGGGGACAATTATTTAGATATATTCTTTTTTGAAAATTAACTCCATAAGAGCTCAGATTTGTAATTTTGACAATGTATAGTTAAATAAATTGAAATCTCGGGTTTATTTACTTAAATATGTTTTACTACAGTGTTCAGCGTTTATATCAGTAAAATAACAACAGTTAATTTCTAACAAGGTTTTTTCTAATCACAGGTTTACAGGTAAACAAATAGTTCAAGTTTCCATTTTTATGTGTATTCAATATCCATGCTGTTTGAAAGCTTAGTAGTTAGCAAAATTGAATGAAAATATACGAGGACAACCGTATTCAGATGGGAAGACGAGGTGATCTGGGATTCCACAAATATGCCAAGGAAACTGCATCCGAATATAGTTAGCCTGGATCCTAACGATGATAATATTATTATCGCGATACCAGACGATATAGATCCTGATACACTCCCAAACGAAGAACCTGCCAGGTATTCATATCACAGTTTTAGAACTTCAAGTTTAAGGATTTTAGAAGATATCAGGGGGAATTTAATTTTAAAATAAAAAATTTAACATCGAAAGAAAAGTTCTCATCCTTTTTGGCCAAAATTACTTTAAACTTCGCTTATTTTCCCCTAAAAATAATGTTTTTCAATAAAAAGATGCACCCAAAAACTAGGGAAATTGATTTACTGATGGGAGGATGATTTTTCAAGAAAATATACACCCTAAATGGATTTTTCTTAATTTTTTAATCCATTAATTGTAAATTTGTCACAAGTGTCTTGTTATGAAACCCTATTTAATTTAGTTTTTCTCATTTGAATTTAACTTTAATGATTTTCCTTCCTTAACCTAGAAAACAATTTATTAATATATAATTGAGAGTTTAATGTGTTTAAAAATGTTTTACGAATGTTTCTACAAATTTTCATATTTAATTTGTGGAGTTTATATTTAAAATTTTTTTTAGAAAAATAAAGATAAT
Organism: Eurytemora carolleeae; assembly: GCF_000591075.1. Lineage (NCBI taxonomy): Eukaryota > Metazoa > Arthropoda > Copepoda > Calanoida > Temoridae > Eurytemora > Eurytemora carolleeae. Next base: position 302,866 of record NW_019396564.1, on the reverse strand, counting down.
CCAAAAGCACGTGAAGAAGTCGAAACTGTTGCTGAACAGAGCTGGGATTATCTCTGTAGTGGAGGAGGAGAGTCCACCCCCTCCCCCTAAACATGATGATAGAGATCCTTTCTATATAGGTACAATAACATTCTAGCTTAAGTGCCAGGCGTTGCCTGTGGAATTACAGAAACACTTTAAAAAAATTCGAATTAAAATAAAATAATTTTTAAAAAATCAAATCTAATTTAGAAAAAAATCGGTACCTTAGCCCTTTTGCATATGACTGAAACTCCAGTCAATAATAATGATATTACATGATAATTAAAACCCCAGTCAATAATAATGATACTACATGATAATTAAAACCCCAGTCAATATTTATGATTTTTAATGATAATTAAAACCCTAGTCAATAATAATGATATTAAATGATAATTAAACCCCCATTTAATAATAATTATATTAAATGATAATTAAAACCCTAGTCAATAGTAATTATGATACATGATAATTAAAACCCCAGTCAATAATAATGATATTACATGAAATTAAAACCCCAGTCAATATTTCTGATTTTTAATGATAATTAAAACCCTAGTCAATAATAATGATATTAAATGAAAATTAAAACCCCAGTCAATATTAATGATATTAAATGATAATTAAAACCCTAGTCAATAGTAATGATATTACATGATAATTAAAACCCTGTCAATATTTATGATTTTTAATGATAATTAAAACCCTAGTCAATAATAATGATGATACATGATTATTAAAATTAATGACGTATCTTTGCTAGGGAATGATGAATTCTATCAAGCGAAGGAGCCCGCGTCTTTGATCAAAGTTGCAACAGGTAACATATTGACATTTTTTGCCTATTACATTTTAATTGTTACTCTGATATAATCCTAGACAAGTTCGTGCAATTAATTGACTGCTGAAATAGTTTGCATTCTCTTGACATTTTTGACAGTCCCTTTTACTTGATGGTTTTCATAAGACCGGTTACTTTATAATATTTATAGATAAATCCTATTGATAAAGAAAATATTGATTTTAGCTATTTTGCGCATTTTTTGTTTCGTTTTTTGTCGCTTTTTTTAATGACAAATAAATAATTTTTTTAAATAATACTAACACAAGGTTAAAACTTGTCATTCGATGGACAATCTTAATTTGTTCCAATTCTGAAACATATCATTTGTTGTTTAAAGGTGGACTACTGTTACAGCACGCTACCCCTAGCGTCCAGCTCACTGCGCCGTTTATACCAACCCACATGGGTCCTATCAAACTTAGACAGTTCCATAGGTTAGTACAGGGGGAGGGGAGGGACAGTTCTCATAGGGAAGGGGGGAGGGAATATGAAAAATTCCAATTTATGTATGTTATCAATACCTTAACTATCCAACGGGCCTATTTGCGCATTTTTCACATTTATCTTTCTTTAAAGTCTACAAGTATTACGAAAGGTTTCTCATTGGAATTTTTTATTTGGAAATAGCCACTTGAAAAACTGTCAGTTTTGAAAATATCTACATGAATAAAACTACTCACTGATCCTAACTTTGTTAGATGGCCTCTAAAGCGGTATTCTCATGGACCCCTCAGTCAATACCTGGCGTTCCATGGTGTGCAGAGTTTATACAAACACCAGCGAAAGATGGAGAAATGGCGGACAGCAGAGCGAGAGGAGGCGGGTGGCGGAGACATATTCTTGATGAGGGAGGCGAAGGATCTGTCGGGAAAAGACGGAGATATCATCCTGACCGAATATATTGAGGAGTTTATGCCGCTCATGGGATTTGTCGGGATGTCGAGTAAAATTAAGAATTATTACAAACGGAAACCAGAAAATGATAAAGGTAATTCCGCTTTCTTATTAATTACTGACTAGCTTGAGAACCCAGCTTTGTCTGGAAACTAAATTTTCTTTGTAAGAATCAACCTATTCAACTAAGAACGTTTAAACATAGCTAACAATAAACATAAAATAGTTCTTAGATGTACTCTTTTACCCCTGACTTTTTCAGGAGAGTACACATTCCTTGTCAGTTGTCAACCATTGTTTTAACTATTTAGTTTTTTATTTATGCTGGCATTCCCATTAACTTAACTGTCTTGCTTGTGTAAATTCTTATCGGATTCTGATATTGTTTCTGATGTTTAGGACCAAAATTTAATTGTCTTGCTTGTGTAAATTCTTATCGGATTCTGATATTGTTTCTGATGTTTAGGACCAAAAGAGTTAAAGTATGGTGAGCTGACCTACGCGCATACTTCACCATTCCTTGGTACCATGCACCCGGGGCAAACTATACAAGCACTGGAGAACAATATGTACCGCTGTCCCATCTACCAACATAAATTCCCTAAAACTGATTTTCTCATTATTAGAACAAGGAATATAATCACTTCTAAGATGTGTGTTTAAAGGGACTGTACGCGTAATTTCAAGTGAGCCTCCATGTACAGATGGGAATATAATGAATTACAACGGTAAACACTGATGAAAAAGGTGGAAGCTATGCCGTGGTTTTTCTGGCTCGGAAACTGTTCAGTTCTGATAATTTCTCCATTGCTTCTTTATAAGCAAAAATGCGCAATTCACTTTTGCCGAGAAACCGCTAATGAGATTAATCAGTGTAATGTAACAAAAACTTGCAAATATTGTTCATACTTGATCAGACAAAGCTTTTAAAGGTACTATTGTGAATCCGAGATTGCCTTCTTGTAATTACGCTTACATTCCCTTTAAACGAGTTGTGTTATTATGAATATATGAGAAGATTGTATAAAACTGAAGGAATGAGTTTTCTATCCGTGAAGTAAACGCTTTCTATGTGACCGGGCAAGAGTGTCCGCTGTATGAAGTACCAGGACCGAACTCTAAGCGGGCAAATAACTTCATCAGGGATTTCTTACAGGTGTGTCAAACCAAAATTTCTTTAGACTAGTGCTTGGAATCCAATTAATTTTGATGCGGATGCGGATCCGGATCCGCACTGGAAAAAAATTAAACTGGTCATGAAAATTACTTTTTAGATGCCATAACTTTATGAACCATTCATAGATAAGGTCATTTTTGATAATCTTTCTATTTTGTCCTTGGATCCTTGGATTCTAAGCACTGCTGTAAACTAATACCTTACAGATAGGGGTCGCTATTGGTTGCCTTGCCTGAATAGCTGTTTTTAGGCAGCATAGTTGGAATGAGACGGCCGGGGTTCGATGAGCCAGCCTAAATATATCTTATGTCTTTAAGTCTTTTGTTTGTACATAAAACTAGTTAAAAAATCTACTATTCGCTGTACAGTTATTGATTAACGTTTATTCAGGTTTTCATCTACCGCTTGTTTTGGAAATCCAGGGACTCTCCAAAGAGAATCAAAATGGACGATATCAAAAAAGCGTTCCCGGCCCACAGTGAATCATCAATCAGGAAACGGTTGAAGCCTTGTGCCGAGTTTCACAGAACAGGTCCTGATTCCAACTGGTGGGTTATGAAGCCTGGATTCCGTCTCCCTACAGAGGAGGAGATCAGGGAGATGGTGGACCCGGAGCAAACATGTGCTTTCTACAGTATGATTTCTGCAGAACAGAGACTTAAGGATGCAGGGTATGGAGACAAGTTTATTCTGGCGCAGGAGGATGATGAGAATGATAATATTGAAATGAAAATGGACGATGAAATAAAATGCGCCCCCTGGAACACGTCACGAGCTTATGTTCAGGCAATGAAGGGTAAATGCCTGCTACAACTGACCGGAGCAGCTGACCCTACTGGTCCTGCTAAAGAAGGATTCAGCTACGTCAAGATACCAAACAAACCAACAAATAAGGAGGAACAGGAAGCTCAACCAAAGCGTACGGTTACTGGAACTGACGCAGATTTGCGTAAACTTCCGTTAAAGGATGCTAAAGCTATTTTGCGTAAAAATGGGGTTCCAGAGGAAGAGATTAAGAAACTCTCTAGATGGGAGGTCATTGACGTTGTAAGAACCTTGAGCACGGAGAAGGTGAAAGCAGGAGAAGAAGGAGCAGACTCATTCAAGTTCTCTAGAGGAAACCGGTTTAGTATTGCTGAACACCAGGAGAGGTATAGAGAGGATTGTCAACGAATATTTGAGGTTCAAAACAAGGTTTTGGCCTCCGATGAGGTATTATCCTCTGACGAGGACGTGACGAGTAGTGAGGAGGAAGAAGAGGAGGACGACCTGGACGAGATGGGGAAGAATATTGAAAACATGCTGAGTAACAAGAAGACGAGCAAGCAATACATGACGGAGAGGGAGGAGATCGAGCGCAGGAAACTACAGAAGGTGATGATGGAGAACAGGTTGGAGGAGAAGAAGAAGAAGAAGGATGATGATGAGAGACCTGATGATGATCTTAGTCCAGGAGCATCACAGGTTCTCCGTATAACCAGAACCTTTAAGAATTCTCAGGGTAAAGAGTATACCAGGACGGAATTAGTCCGTAAATCTCTGGTGATAGAAACCTATGTTAAAGTCCGGAACACCAAGGACGATGCCTTCATTCGTCAGTTCGCAACCATGGACGATCAAGTTAAAGAGGAGATGAAGAAAGAGAAAAGAAGATTACAGGAACAACTAAGGCGCGTGAAGAGGAACCAGGAAAGAGAGAAACAGGGTCTCAATAAGTCGGCCAGTAGCAGGAAAGAGAAAATTAAACCTGACTTGAAGCTGAAGTGCGGAGCCTGCGGTCAGACCGGTCATATGAGAACTAATAAAACATGTCCCAAGTTCACTGGGGAGGAAGGGTTCTCGATGGATGGAGATAATGATGAGAGCAGAGATAGAAGAATGATGGATGAGAGTTTACTAGGATCAGAGGATCTTGTCACCTCAGAGGGAACAAAGATCAAGATCAGTGAAAAGGTGACAACGTGCTTCTGTTGTTGTTGATAATGTTTTTAATTGCTTTTGCTTCGGTTTTGGTCCGTTTTTTGCATGTATGTTCTCCCAGGGTTCAAATTTGGCACAGTTTAAGAAAAGAAAATGCCTCGTTCATCCTAAAGATTTGATTTTCTTTTAATAGAACACTATCATGTGAAAACGATCGTTTTTGCTACGTTTTTTTTTTCATTATTTTGTTTTGATAAAAATATTGCAATTTTTAATAAAAGCAAACTTCATGAGAATACACTACAGTTTTGGAATGTTGGAAGTTATATTAAAACTGAAACTATTAGCAACAATATCTATAAGAACAGATGAGGGGTTCACAATTTTCTTTAAAAATGTATTTAGCCAAACATAGTCTTAAGAATTTTCATTAGAGTTACCATACATATTCTTACATTACTCTTACAAAGTATTAAGAAGCCGCAATAAATTGCATAGTCCATTTTCTGTAGATAAAACCAAAGCTATTGTTTGTTCAAGATTAAAGCTATTTTACTCCTAGGTTATGAAAGCTGCAGAGGAAATCAGACGCAGGGATCTTCAACTCAAATTGCCCAGAGATGTACACAAGGTATGGATTGGTAGGATTGAGTGATTTTTGGATTAATGCTTCTTCGAGTCCTTTGAATCCTCAAATCGTTATATCCTTCAAGTCCTTTGAATCCTTTAATCTTTGAATCCTCAAATTTTTTTATATTCAAATCTTTGAATCCTCAAATCTTTGGATCCTCAAATCTTTGAATCCTCAAATCTTCGAATTCTTCGAATCCTCAAATCTTTGAATTCTGAAATCTTGGATTTATTCGAATCCTTAAATTTTGATTCCTCAAATCTTGGAATTCTTAGAATCCACAAATCTGGGAAGCTTTATATTTACAATTGTGGACTTATCTTAATATTCTAATCATCTTGTTTCATCAAAGCTTCAGTTTATGCACTTGCAGTATGCACCAATCTTTTTATAAGTTGGCTATTTGTACTTTTAAATGTCAATATGGACTGGAACCTTCTATTTAAACTTATCTTAATATTCTAATCATCTTGTTTTATCAAAGCTTCAGTTTATGCACTTGCAGTATGCACCAATCTTTTTATAAGTTGGCAATTTGTAATTATTTGTACTTTTAAATGTCAATATGGGCTGGAACCTCCTATTTAAACTTTGATGAAGCAACAAAGAATTTAAACCTTCAAAATGATACTTTTTCACAATTTTTTTTATTTTCATTTTATTTTTTTTATTTTCGTAATTTTGTGTTCTCCAGGCTGGTAAGAGAAAGAGGGCGGGAACTGGGAAGCATTGTGACTACCTGGATAAACGTGAATACGGTCCAGTCAAGAGAAGGAGAACAGACCCTGTCATTTCATTCTCATCCATACTAGAACAGTTACTGGTAGATATCAGGTTAGTACCGTTCGGATTCTTGTACAACGGACCAACTTTGCGACCTTGTAACTCTTAGTTTCATTCTTCGCTCATAAAGGGACTGTGCGTGTAATTTCAAGTGACCCTCCATGCAAAGATGGCAATACCCAACTGACAACGGGTCCCTTGAAATCGTTGTCAGGTCAAGTATGAAATAGATATAAACGTTTTTGTTTCTTTAATCAGTTTTTTTCTTTTCTCTGAGAAAGTGACTCGTGTATTTCTTGTTTATAAGAAGCAATGGAGAAACTGACCTCGAAATAAACACTTTCGACGGTATCTTCAACATTTTTATCAGATTAAAGTTTCAAGGATACCGTTGTAAATCGGACGTTGGAATCTTTTAATGGAGGGTCTCTTGAACTTACGCTTACAGTTCCCTTAAAGGGACCGTTCAATTTGTTGGGGTAATCTGAGGGTAAACTAAGCCTATTAGCTATTGATTGGTGTAGTCTTACTTTTTAAAGACTGTGGTCTGAGAAAAGCCGATTTATCATTCATAGTCATGGATTTTTTAGAATTTTCAATAAAATTTTTTAGTTAATTGTAGAAATCTTAAAATTTAAAAAAAAAATATTTTAGAGTTGTATATTTTCAAAATATAACTTATTTTAAACATTTGACGGTTTGATACGTTTTCCCTACTTCCCCTGGAATCCTCGTGATTTAATATGATAATTTTTAGATTTTATCGGGTTGTTGCTGAAAAAAAAACGTTTATATATTGTCTATGCAAAGGTATCATACCTTTCCGCTGGAATTCTATTTTCTCTGGTCATAGATATCTTTGAAAAGTTAGACTAATACAAATGAATAGCTAATAGGCTAATTAGCAAAATTATCCAAATAAGTGAACGGTCCCTTAAAGTAAGAAAGGCTTTCAATATCGATGGATTGTTGTCATCAATGGAAATAATGATATTTTTAATTAAGGTTAATGCCTGAGAGCCAAGCGTTCCTGTACCCTGTTCCTGTCAAGAATGTTCCTGATTACCAGGAAAAGATTAAGTTCCCAATGGATCTTCAAACAATCAAGTAATATTGTTTTTTAGTGGTAGAACTTTTGCTATTGGAATTATTATTATTGTCATCATTATCATTATTGTCATTATTGTTATCATTATTATCATTATTATCATTATTATTATCATTATTATCATTATTATCATTGTTATCATTATTATCATTATTATCATTATTATCATTATTATCATTATTATCATTATTATCATTATTATCATAATTATCATTATTATCATTATTATCATTATTATCATTTCAACATTATTATCATTATTATCATTATTATCATTAGTATCATTATTACCTCTTTCATCGTTATTATCGATATTACTGTTATCATTATTATCATTATCATTATTATCATTATTATCATTGTTTTCATTATTATCATTATTCTCATTATTATCATTCATTATTATCATTGTTATTATTATTATCATTGTTTTCATTATTATCATTATTATCATTATTATCATTATTATCATTTTATTATTATTATCATTATTATCATTATTATCATTATTATCATTGTTATCATTGTTATCATTATTATTATTATTATCATTATTATAATTATTATCGTTATGATTCCTTATGATCATTATTATCATTGTTATCATTATTATCATTATTATCATTATTATCATTAATATCATTATTATCCTTATTATCATTATTATCATTATATTATCATTATATTATCATTATTATCATTATTATCATTATTATCATTATTATCATTATATTATCATTAATATCATTAATATCATTAATATCATTATTATCATTATTATCAATATTATCATTATTATCATTATTATCATTATTATAATTGTTATTATTATTATCATTGTTATCATAATTATCATTATTCTAATTATTATTATCATTGTTATTATTATTATCATTGTTTTTATTATTATCATTATTATCATTATTATCATTATTCCTTATTATCATTATTATCATTATTATCATTATTATCATTATTATCATTATTATTATTATTATCATTATTATCATTATTATCATTATTATTATTATTATTATCATTGTTATCATTGTTATCATTATTATCAATAATATTTCTAAAGCTAATGTGTAGGGATAATGTGCAGAACCGTAAGTATCACAGTAGAGAGGAGTTCCTAGGTGATGTTAAGCAGATCTATGAAAATTCCTCTACATATAACGGGGAAACAAGCATAATAACTATCAACTCAAAGGTAATTATTTATTCAACAACTAGCTGATGAGCCCGGCGTTGCCTGTGGAATTTCAGAAATGATATAAAAAAATATTTTGTTTTGAAATAAAAAATTAGCCTATGGACCGCCCATGGGTTCTCTCAAAAAATGTCAGCCCATTCGATCCAAACCTTATGTCAGCTATTGATTGATTGATTGATTGAGTGATTGATTGAATTAGTGATTGATTGATTGATTGGTTGATTGATTGATTGCTTCAGGTTGTTCTGGAACGAGTTGTTCAGAAGTTTCAGGAGAAGGATGATTATCTGATGAGACTTGAGAAGCAAATCAATCCTCTTCTTGATGACGACGATCTGACCGCCCTCACTTACATATTCTCAGAGATTATGGAGAAAAATATCAAAACTATGCAGGTCCGAACCATTTTAAAGGGAGGGTTCGCGGGAAGTGAAATGCTGATTGAATTCGATATCAATCGCTACTAATTTTACTTAAATTAACAGCGATCGATATCAGTCTTAAACACCCTTTCATGTTTCGCTAAAACTCACTTTAAGGGGTTAACTGTACATCTTGCCTTAAGGTTACTAAAGATGGCAATGCCCGACTGTCCCTTTATGTAAAGATGACAATACCCGATTTACATAAACACATGGAAACCATAATATGATCAAAATTGTGGAAGAGAACGTAAAATTAGTGTTCAATCCTGATAATTTCTCCCGTCTTACTTATGAGCAAGAAACGCGCTAGTCACTTTTCAGAGAAACCACTTTTCAAAATTAACAGTTTTCAAAAACAAAATGAGAGTTCTAATTCATACTTAATCGGATAAAGCTTGTAAGGGTACCGTTGTAAATCGGGCATTGTCAACTTTGCTTGGAGGGTCACTTGAAATTATGCTAAGAATCCCTTTAACACGGATTTATTTATTTTACACGATCTATTATCATATTTGCTACGAAAACAAAGGGAAATTGAATTTGCAACATCACGTCATTTGTATCCTAGAATCCGAGCAACCCATTAATTAAGTGTTTAAATGTTGTAGACCTCTGATATTTCAAACTAAACATTCTATTAAATCAAATAGTCTTAATTGTTTGAAATATCAAAGGTTTACACCATCAGGTTGAAAACAAATTACGATTAAAACATTTGAGTTTGTGGCAAAGACATTAGATTCCTTAAAATAATTGAAATATTTGGTAAAATTATTATTTTTTTGGTAAGTATTATTTTGATTTTTTTTTTCGACAAAAGACTAAACAATTTATCCATCTGTTCATTGCAATGTACAGGGTTACCCACAAAGAATGAGACTTCAGAGACGACCATATGAAAACTGTTAAAGTCTCTTTTCTTACATTCAGAGTTCAGAGACTGGTATATTTCTGCGCTTTATCATTTATTAAACCATTAAACTACTAAATTAAATGTTGTCTTTACAGTCTCATCCATTGTGAGTAACCTTGTATCAGTGTTTATTGTATTTCAAAGTTCTAACTTGATCTTTTTACTTTTTTAGGAATCCTGGCCCTTCATGAAACCAGTTAACAAGAAAGCAGTGAAGGACTACTATGATATTGTTAAGCAACCGATGGATTTAGAGACGATGACCATTAAAATCAGAACAAGGAAATATTATTCAAGGGAGGCATTCTTGGTAAGTAGTTAAAGAGATCATGTATTCTAAACTAAAAAATCATGTTTAAAGGGACTGTAAGTAGTTAAGTAGTTCATGTTTTTTAAACTAAAAAATCATGTTTAAAGGGACTGTAAGTAGCTAAGTTTTTCATGTATTGTAAACTAAAAAATCATGTTTAAAGGGACTAAGTAGTTAAGTAGTTCATGTATTGTAAACTAAAAACATCATGTTTAAAGGGACTGTAAGTAGCCAAGTAGTTCATGTATTGTAAACTAAAAAATCATGTTTAAAGGGACTAAGTAGCCAAGTAGTTCATGTATTGTAAACTAAAAAAATTTGTTTAAAGGTACTGTAAGCGAAATATCAAGTGACCTACGAATTAAAATAAATCATGTTTAAAGGGACTAAAATGGGACTTATTCGACTATTTAAGCACGGTAGTCCATCTATAGTATCCTTAACTGCCGCAAATGGGTAAAATGAGGTTCGAAAGCTGTGCAGGGGAGGATTTCCCTACCTCGCTAGCGTACACTCCAAATAATTTAAAGATCTACACAATAGAAGCTCACTTGAAACTATGATTACAATCCCTTTAATATAAAAGATTATTAATTTTGAATTTAATCTATTTTTGTTGGGTGTAACTGTTAGGGTTTATAGCTCGCTAGTTCAAGTCAAATTTTCTTTTTAATTAAGAATAACTATTCCTGGTAAATACAATCTAAAATTGTGTGGGAATCCTAGAAATGTTTTTTCACGTTAATTGAAATTGTGCAGTGGTCTGCGTTTTTATCAATACAACGAAGACGACTTTTCTATTAAAGTTTTGATCTTTAACAAGCTTTTTTAAATTACAAGTTTAAAAGTAAACAAGGGAAAATTGTTAATTGACAGCTTCTCTTTTTATCCACGTTTATGTGTTTCCATGCTGTTCGAATACTTGGTAGAAGTCAAGATGAAACCGATAGTCGTCTCAAATTTATTGATATATTCGATGACGACTATACTAAAATGCTCATCGCACATGTGGATTTTTTAAAAATTCTGTTTAGTATGACATGGAGTTGATTTATCAGAACTCAAGAATATTTAATGGAGAAACTAACGAGTATACTCTCAAAGCGAAGAAACTATTTGAAACTGTTGAAGCAACTCTAGGCTTATATCAGGTCAGGAATTCTGTTCAAAACACATTTAATTAAAGAAAATTGCACGTAAGATTGAATTCATGTTTTTTTTATTATAACTCGTTTTATTAAAAAGTTTTAGGAAAAACAAAGTTGTTTTGAATTTCTAATACGTAACCGAATAAATTAGCTTTTCTTAAATACTTGCTGTACGAGTGATTTCTCTCTAATTTCACCAATTATTCCGTTTGTACTCAAGTACACCTGTACTCTACCTTATTCCGCTTGTACTCAAGTACACCTGTACTCTACCTTATTCCGCTTGTACTCAAGTACACCTATACTCTACCTTATTCCGCTTGTACTCAAGTACACCTATACTCTACCTGATTCCGTTTGTACTCAAGTACACCTATACTCTACCTTATTCCGCTAGTACTCAAGTACACCTATACTCTACCTGATTCCGCGTGTACTCAAGTACACCTGTACTCTACCTGATTCCGCTTGCTGAAGTACACCTATACTCTACCTTATTCAGATTTTACTCAAGTACACCTACACCTGATTCCGATTGTACTCAAGTACACCTATACTCTACCTGATTCCGCTTGTGCTCAAGTACACCTATACCTTATTGCGCTTGTACTCAAGTACACCTATACCTTATTCCGCTTGTACTGAAGTACACCTATACTCTACCTTATTCCGCTTGTACTCAAGTACACCTTTACTCTACCTGATTCCATTTGTACTCAAGTACACCTATACTCTACCTTATTCCGCTTGTACTCAAGTACACCTATACTCCACCTGATTCCGCTTGTACTCAAGTACACCTGTACTCTACCTTATTCCGCTTGTACTCAAGTACACCTATACTCTACCGTATTCCGCTTGTACTTTAGTACACCTATACTCTACCTTATTCCTCTTGTATTCAAGTCCGCCTATACTCTACCTTTTTCCGCTTGTACTATAATCTATCTTTTTTAACTCCGCAGTCAACCATTATCCGCCAAGCTATTTGAACATCTCAGCATACTAGGAGTTCCTAATCTGTTGGGTGTACAGAATGGCCCGTTGAAGGGCGCCATAGCTTAGGATTGTCTCTCACTAACGTACTTAGCGCAAGCTTTTTCCTTAGAATAAAGGTTGACTGCGATTATTATTATTATTGGTTGTAGGACCACTGTGGACACCTGGAGAGCAAGATTCGTGAGACCCAGCAGCGAGCAATGGATCAGGCGGAGATGGATTCCCTAGGGACATCTCTCGGCGGAGAGGCGGAGGACACTGACCGGAAGAAGATGAGGAAGAAGAAACCCGAAGGTAAAAGTAACAGAATACTGAAAACGAAAAGTTTCAGGGGTGTGTATTTTCCCAAAAAAAATCCTCTTTTGGTCCCTCTCATGAAAATTATTTGTTAAGGTTGTATTCACTGAATGTAGGAATATAATTGATTTTAAAGGGAGAAAAAAATATGTTTAGGTGAAAAGTAAAAGGACGGAAAAACTTGTCTTTAGATGTTTAATTTTTTATTTTTTACATGAGGAACATTAGAAATACGTAATGTTTGAATTATTAGGTTCAAACATGGTTGAAATTTTAATCTCGAGATTTGAGCCAGTGCGCGGTTAAAATTTATTAAATTCGGTGTCAGGAACATGGAAAATATGTAATATTATTAGGACAACTTGAGGATGATCTTGAGTACAGTTCAGATGAAGAAGAGGATTGGGATGAGGTTGAGGATTCTACTAGCCAAGGGTTCAGTGTTACTGTTGATCCAAATGCAACAGGTAGAAGTTAAACATTCAATTAATTAAATTAATTAAATTAATTAAATTAATCAAATTAATCAAATTAATTAAATCTTCGAGGATTTGTGAAAGGACTGTTAGCGTAATTTCAAGTGAACCTCCATGTAAAGATGGCAATGTCCAATTTACAATGGTACCCTTGAAACCGTAATCTGATCAAAAAAAATGTGCAAGATACCGTTTTTTTTCTGACTCTCCGTGTCTTCTTAGAGAACCTAACAAGAAAACAAACAGTTTAAAGGATCAACATAATATCTAGTTCATACTTGATCAGATTAAGGTTTCAAGGGTCACCTGAAATTACTCTAACAGTTCCTTAAAATTTATCAAAACCGAGAAATCAAGAAAGAATTTGAAACTTTCTAGCGTCAAGTTTTAAAGAAGCTGTCGAAGAAAACGAAAAATGAAATATTTAGAATTTTTACCAAATTGTTTTTATTCTTAAAAGGACTGTAAAGGAAAAAGGAAAGTGGGTATAGGCTGAAACCTGAGTTGATTAAGACATATAAGACATCTGTCTGATGTTCCTGTCTCGAGAAATGGATATATAACGGTGTCAAGATTTACCAAAACATATATATATGCAAGATTTTGTATAAGATTCGTAATATTAAACAGATCATAACGTAATTTTGGGCGTAATTTGGGAGTAAGTTGGGAGTAATTTGGGAGTAAGTTGGGAGCAATTTTTGGCCTGGGTTAATTCTTACATAATCTTCAGAAAGGCGACACGAGATTCAGCTTGTTTTCTTGGTCATGTTTTCCTGAAAATTATTTCACCACTTTTTCATTATGATTTCATCATTTTTCATTATCGATCCTGATTGTTCTATATATATATAAAGTAGTAATCTCTGTTTGTGTACTTGGATCATAACTCAGGAACCCCATGACCGATTTGCCTCACATTTTGATTGGGGAACTACGGAGAACCACGAGAATGTTCTTAGCTTGGGTTTAAAATGCCAAGTTGAGGGGACTCGACATTTTTAAGGAAAACTCCAGGCAACGCTGGAAGAAGGACGACAGCCATGTCGTCTTTTATTTAGCTCTTTAGCTTCTGCAACATATTCGTTAGAATCGACTCAGGGTGACAAGGGGTTTGATTCCCATGGATTAAGTTGTCTACTTGATCTGATAACAATCCCGAAGAGCCATTCTAAAAGTGTCTTATGTCTTATGGTACCTTGTGTTGGTTATTTTACAAGCTAAACAAACCATATTTTAAACAAAAAACTTCAATGTACGGTTTGTCAGAGAACTTGCGGGAAAAGTAAATCCAAAAACAAATTTGCAATAAACGGGCGTTAAACACGGATTTGGGTAAGAATTTGAACTCGGACCCCTACAAAGGATGCCTCAAGAAATCCTAGTCAAGCATGATCTGAGCTGGGATCTTCAGAATTAGATACCCTTAACCCGTTAATCTTCTCTTTAATCCGGTCTTTTCTCTCTTTCTCTCACTGCCAGTTTCCTACCTTTACTTTACTCATAAAATTGGCGAAAAATTTCAAATTTCCCGGCTTCTCTGATTGGCTATTCCGGTTTCTCCAAACAGCCATCGATCGGTTGAGTTGTATACACTTTTACATAAAATTAAGACAAATTAAATCTTGATTAACAAAAAGAGAAGATCAAGCTATCAAATCAAATCAAATATTGTTTATTTACGCAGAAACATTATATAAGATAAATCATTATTACAAGGGGTAGATTAAGTGGCAACTGATAAATGTTCTGCGTCTGAAGAACTGCTATAACTGTAGCTGTTTTCATATCAGCTCCCCAGTTGCTCGACAATAAAAGAAAGAAAAACTATAGATACGGTATTGACGGTGTGGTGGTGGATGGTTTAGCTATATCGATATCCACGATTCTAAATTTTCAGCTTTGATTTGACTGGGTAAAATGTTGAGAGTAATCCAAGTCATGTATGTTCTTATATGACTTGGTTGGTAATTACACTAACTAAGCTAGTGGGCTGGTCAAATAGGCCTCTGATAGTCCGGGGACTGTAAAAAGTCTGGCCGAGCCATCTAAGTTGAAACCGATCCGATATAGAATAGGGTCGGACGGGTACGTCACTTAGGCAGGTACAAGGGGTCGGTCCAGTTCGAATTCAAATTGACTTTAGTCCACCGTGTAATATTTAGAGTTACCTGGAGGTATAGTTGTAAAAACAGATCCTGGTTTACTGGGTGAGGATGTGATGGTGAAATCTGAACCTGTTGATTTACAAGATTTTTACGCAAATCAGCTGCAGGTAGTGTTAGTAATCGTTTTTAATAAAAAAAAATCTATAAAACTTCAAAGATTACAGAACTGTATTATGCTAAAGTTTGTTTTTATTAAACTATGCAATTCTTTATCACGTTCGTTTTTGTATCGTTTTTGGGTCGTTTTTTGCACAGTTATCTTCTACCTGGGTTATAGAAAAGGCAAATGTATGGAATACAAATTTAGAAAACATACTTTTACATTAAGCAAAACTTGGACCTTGAAAGAAAGGCAAAAAACGACCAAAACGAACTAACAGAAAGCACATCACTAAAGGTAATAGGTACTAGGTGTTTTACCATTTTCTCCTTCTTTTGAAGATCTAATGAACCAGGGATAGAATTATAAGCTTTTGATATATTGTTGCATCGTCTTCTAAACTAAATCTTCATGTAAGATTTTTTTACTTGATTTTCCTGAACGTTCAAAATCAGTCTGGTCTGTGCAGCTCTGAACCCTGAACCAATATTTAGATCTATCCATACCATAAATAAACCACAAAAAGTATCATATTTTTTATTAGAAGCAAGCAAGTTTAGATATATAATAATATAAATATTATATTTTGAATAACGCCAACGTTGAATCCAATAACTTCTGGGTTAGTAATTAGGTTTTAAAATGAGTAACTGATAATATTAGGACCGGCAAACATTTTTGCTTACTGAATCCGGATCCAAAAACTGCAAACAAATATTTTGCTTTCAAACCCTAAATCTGAAGTGTTGAAAAAAAAGTTTAAAATTTCCTTATCTCTGAATGTTTTAACAAGTTAAAGCATAAACATTACGGGGGAAAAAATAAGAAAAAATTTAAATTCATCTTTTGTTTAGAAAAATCAGTAAATCTTAAAGAAATGAACTCATTACCTGGATCCGGATCTATTTTTTCCCAGTGCGGATCCAGAATTCGGATCCGCATCAAGCACTGATATTAATAATAAAACAATGTTCAGGGCGGACCAGTCTTCAATATCCAGACTGGTCAAGATGGTCAGTTCTATGCTGAAGCCTTCCAGCAACCACAGGGATTCCAAGCTGGGTTCCAGGTCAGTTATGTTTACATTATGTGGCTCAAGTTTTACACCTTCGGGGTTTCTTTATTTTTCAGTTCTTTTTCGCTCTGTAATAAGAATGATAAAAATTCATTTCCTCGGATCTTCGAAAACCCCCCCCCCCCCCTTATAAACATTCCTGTAAAGTTAACCTGAAATTGTTATTTATCTATCTAGAACCTGTCTGATTATCAGATGCAATATCAAGCATCAGAGCCTGTTATAGATGAAAACTACGATCCGACAGATTTCCTTCAGGTAATAACATTAATCCTTCTAAATAGTTTTTAGATTTTAAAATTGTGTAATGTCAAAGTTTGCTTTTCTTCCATTTTGCAATATCCTATCCTAAAAAAATAGAAGCGCACAAACGTTCTGAAAACGATGGTTACGACACATTCGTTTTTGCCGTTTTTGCATCGTTTTTGGAGCGTTTTTCGGTCATATTTTGCACATAACTTCTGCCAGGGTCAAAATTTGAAATAGTGTGATATAGAGAAGAAGAAAAATTAAATATACAATTCAATAAATTTTAATTTCTTATACTATGCTAAATTTTGACCCTGAAAGAAAATAGAAAGAAAAAACGACCTTAAAACTACCTTAAAACGATCCTAAAACGACCCAAAAACGATGCTAGAATGAACCTAAAACGGACCAAAAATGACCCAAAAACTAACCTAGAATGATCCTAAAACGAACCTAAAACGAACCTAAAACGAACCTAAAACGAACCTAAAACGAACCTAAAACGAACCTCAAACGAACCTCAAACGAACCTAAAACGAACCTAAAACAAACCTAAAAAGAACCTCAAACGAACCTCAAACGAACCTCAAACGAACCTCAAACGAACCTCAAACGAACTTGAACGAACCTAAAACGATCCTTAAACGATCCTTAAACGATCCTTAAACGAACCTAAGATGGTTTAAGGGAAAATAAGCGACCTTCAATGTAAAGATGACAATACTAGAGTTATATCGGTACCCAGCAAACATTTGTCTGGTTAAGGTTGTCTGACATATACCTATTAATCTACTAAAACGCTTTAAAAGTTTAAATTACTGAATTGTTTGAAAAAGCTGATTTATATTCAAGAAATATTGAAAGTTAAACTTGCTAAAAGTGGCAGAAAATAGCAAGTTACTTCTAAATGTTTGAAAACGCTGATAAATATTCAAGAAATATTGATAGTTAAATGTTTGAAAACGCTGTTAAGGTACAAAACACTCAATCTGATTTCGGGTTACGGTTGATTGATTTAAAATTATGTATTAATATTTTTCCATAATTCTAATATAATAGTAATTTCCTGGCAAGATTAATTTTTTTGTTTAAATCACTTTTTATCCTTACTTTAATGACTGTAGGTATTATTAGAATTATTTTGCCTATTCACAGTATTTTAAAGCCTCCTGATATATTTGACGTAATCATTGAATCCTAAAAACATTCAAAGAGATGATTCACTCCCCCCAGCTGACTGGGAGAATATATATTCACAGTAGTTTAAAGTCTCCTGATATATTTGACGTAATCATTGAATCCTAAAAACAATCAAAGAGATGATTCACTCCCCCCAGCTGACTGGGAGAATATATATTCACAGTAGTTTAAAGTCTCCTGATATATTTGACGTAATCATTGAATCCTAAAAACAATCAAAGAGATGATTCACTCCCCC
>NW_019396564.1:205870-284416 GCF_000591075.1 Eurytemora carolleeae | reverse complement strand
TGTAGCAGTACTAATAGAATAAATTAGGCTCTGCTTAGTGGTTAATAAATAGGATAAATAAATATCTAGTTTGGTGATTTGGACGTCAAAACTTTGGTCATTTGGACGTTAAAAGTTTGGTCATTTGGACGTCAAAAGTTTGGTCATTTGGACGTCAAAAGTTTGGTCATTTGGATGTCAAAAGTTTGGTCATTTGGACGTCCAAAGTGACGTCATTTCGACTTCGAAAATTAGGTTGTGAGGACGTAAGAATCCTTGTGTTAAACGTCCTCAATACGTCCTCAACACCTAAAATACGACGTCCCCGGACGTCCCATTGGTAATTATTGACGTCGTCATGACGTCCTAAGGACGACTTCTGGTTTCTAGGGGCTGAATGGGAGAATATATATTCACAGTAGTTTAAAGTCTCCTGATATATTTGACGTAATCATTGAATCCTAAAAACAATCAAAGAGATGATTCACTCCCCCCAGCTGACTGGGAGAATATATATTCACAGTAGTTTAAAGTCTCCTGATATATTAGACGTAATCATTGAATCCTAAAAACATTCAAAGAGATGATTCACTCTCCCAGCTGACTGGGAGAATATATATTCACAGTAGTTTTAAGTCTCCTGATATATTTGACGTAATCATTGAATCCTAAAAACATTCAAAGAGATGATTCACTCCCCCAAGCTGACTTGGAGAAGCGGCGAGGAGCTCAAGTCTGGAGCTCAACGTAACATAGCCACAGAGGACATGATACTTTGACTCTGGGTTGAATGATATTAATAACAGTGCTTAGGATGCGGATCCGTTGGATCCGCAAGATTTTGGCTTCCTGGATCCGGAAAAACTGCAAAAAAAAACTTTTTTAATGCTAAACTCAAATCTGAACTATTGAAAAAAAGAGAGATTATAAAAATTTCCTCATTTCTGAATGGTTCATCAAGTTTTAGGATAAAAATAAGCGGAAAAAAAAATTTGAAAATTATTCTCTGTAAATCTTAAAGAAATGACCTGGATCCGGATACATTTTTTCCAGTGCGGATCCAGGATCCGGATCCGGATCCGCATTAAAATATAATAGATCCTATGCACTGTAATAATAATCAAAATAATAATAATAATAATATAGGGATTGGGTGCTAGCGGAGAGGATATATCCGGAGTAGTAGTTCCAAGTTTACCACAAAATGGAGAACAAAACCTACAGGTCAAATTTAAAAATTAAACGACAATCATAGCAATTTTTTATCTAACAAAAATGTTCTTTAAAGAGTAAAAATTATTTGAATATTGATTTGACGGTTAATAATGAAAAAGAAATAAATACCTTTTACATTAAAATGTTTTTAAATTGCTTGTTTTAGAAAAGGAAATAACAGTTTTTAAACATTTAAATTTGAAAAAAAAAATCCCTTTTAATATTAATTCAGTTTTCCAAAAGCTGCAGTCATTCTTTATAGATTTAGTATTATGTATCACTGTACATAACATGATGGAAATCGAAATTAGGGCATTTCTTAAGTTGTATTAGAATCTTAAACAAATCAATTATTTACTAATTTCGTCTATTTTTTACCATATTGTTGGAACTCAAGAGAAAGAGACCATATAGAAATGTTTATATTTTATTTATTTTTTATTATTATTCAGGACGATTTAGCAGTTAGTGATGATAGTGAGGAGGAAACTGACGAGAAAAATACAAGCCAAGATGACGTCATGGATTTCTAGAAAAATACAAGCCAAGATGACGTAATGGCTTTCTAGAAAATACAAGCCAATATGACGTCATGAATTTCTAGAAAAATATAAGCCAAGATGACGTCATGGCTTTCTAGAAAAATGCTAGCCAAGATGACGTCATGGCTTTCTAGAAAAATACCAGCCAAGATGACGTCATGGCGTTCTAGGAAAATGCTAGCAAAGCTGACGTAATGGCTTTCTAGAAAAATACAAGCCAAAATGACGTCATGGCTTTCTAGAAAAATACCAGCCAAGATGACGTCGTGGCTTTCTAGAAAAATATCAGTAAAGATGACGTCATGGCTTTCTAGAAAAATAATTTACTGATTTGTCCAGGGGTGTATACTGTATACTGTATATTTTCCAGAATAATCATTCCCCCCCCCCCCTTCTTTTGAAAATTATATTTTCCCTAGGAAGAAAGGTATGTTTTATTTGCTTATTTGGAGAAAATAATAAATGATAAAAAGTTCTAAAGAGGATAAAAAAACTTGCATTCTCATATTCAATTTTTTCAGTTTTTCCCCCAGATCTTCAAAAATATACATGCACCCCTGTATCTGTTAAGTTTAACAGGATTATTTTTGTTATTTTTAATAACATGTGTAATTGTGTATGTATGTATTATAAATATTTAGTTCAATTTTAAAAGTTTTTTGTTTCAGTTTATTTTCTAACTATAAGCTGAAGCCCCGTTGTCCGTGGAATCTAAAAAAAAAAAAAAAAAAATTTGGTTGCCTGATTTCATAGATATACATGGTTTCCCACTATACATGAAACTTAAGCGACCACCTAATTGCCTTCTTTAATTATTGGAATAATTTGTGGGTTTCAATAAATCTTAGTAAGTCTAATTCTTCAAGATAATCCTTAAAACAACCTGAAATGTCTTGATTGGTTTATTTTCATTAATCATTTCCAGATTCATATAAGGCTTTTATGATGTAATTATGAAAAGCTAAAAAACACAATCTATTTCTGAAACACATTTTTTAAGTTCTAGGACTAATTTTAAGTCTTATTTTGATTATCATGTTTAGTGAATATAGGTTACAGCAAAAATGAAATTTTAAAAAATCAGTCAAATAATAAATTTTTTATCTGTCTAAAAAATGCCTTTGAAAGAGATTTGTAAACGTGTGTTTTAAACTGAATTAATGTTTCATCAGCTAAAATCCGCCATTTCTTAGTTTTCACTTATCAGCGTGGTAATAAATATTTTTGTTTTTTATGCTGATGATTTTGAGGTATTCAGTGTACACTGTACAGTGTACAGTGAGAACCATTAAAGAATGGAATAGGAAGACGACTTTTAAACTCAAGTTTTGACAATAGTCAAATAAACAAGAGACACAGAAAGTGTGCCATGTAAGCAGATCCATTTGATGATTTTATAAGTTAATGGAAAAACTTTCTTTGCTGTGTATCTAGATCAAATACACTTAAATATTCCTTTAATGTTGTTTTCCTTTTCTACAGTTTCAGGCTTTCACTGTAGTGCACATAAAAAATTGTATTGTATTTAGATAACTGTATGCTTCTTCAAATCTGCTGAAGAAATAAGATGGCATTTTTTTCTAATGTACTTAATTAATAGAATTAAGAATATCCTTTGCCTCCCTTAGTAAATAGTTGGTTTGCTTTTAAGTCACTTTCTATAAGGCATATTAGGGTAGGGAGGGAAGGCCAAGAAGCCATGAACCCCGTGGAAAATCTCCGAACCCTGTGCATTAGATAGACAATTTTGCTGGGCTTGGAGGCAATCATTCTGCGTATTAAAAGGCTCCAGAGGTCATTTCGTGGGGATCGTAGCGGCTCTGCAGGTC
The DNA here is from genome assembly GCF_000591075.1 of Eurytemora carolleeae. Taxonomy (NCBI): domain Eukaryota; kingdom Metazoa; phylum Arthropoda; class Copepoda; order Calanoida; family Temoridae; genus Eurytemora; species Eurytemora carolleeae. The sequence goes on along the minus strand of NW_019396564.1, from coordinate 280,851 downwards.
ATTTCGTGGGGATCGTAGCAGCTCTGCTCCTTTATCTCATCTTGGTAGACACAACTTTGTTGCATTATCTACAGGTTCACATATTCCTGTAGCATAATCTGCAATGCTAGCAATAGCATCGTGATTCTGACAATGAAGAGTGTAGTAAAGGTTACATTCCTGTGGTGAGTCTAGGATATTAAGTATTGTATCTAGGTTTTGGTGTATTGGTCAACTGTGATACTTCCAAATTAAGCTGATCCATACCATACTTGCCGAAAAAAAAAGATGACCAGATATATTATCTGAATAGATTATCACACCAGCCTAGGTTTTTGATCTAAAAAGTCTTTCATTACTGAGGAAATGATAAATTTTTTTTAAGTGTGAGATTTGGTGTTTACTTTTTCTGTGAGTTCAATCTATTTCTTTAATTCTATCATTATCTGGCAGATTCCAGAAAATATTCAAGCCTTTCTCCTCTGCAAATGTTCTAATATGCACAAAATGTGTAGGTCTAGAAAAATCATAATTTATGTCCCCGACTAGCAGAACATTTTTACATTCTGTTATAAACAATATTCTGTCTATTCCACCCAGGAGAGATAGCAGTTTCAGATCATTCATGTTATTATTTAGAGAATCCACCATAAAGTATAAATTTAATACTAACAATTCAGCAATGGGAAAGTTAAATTTTGTAGCTTGGATCCCGAAGATATCACACTTGATTTTACTCACATATTTTGTGAGTCCTTTCTTCCACATTGTAAGAAGAACCCCTTTACCATGTCCAGGCTTGAACACTGTATCCTTTGAATGCCGGCACAACAAACTTGGAAACTGAAAAGTACAGTCACCACAATATTTCCATGCCCAGCTTTATCAATTTTCGGTATTTTTTCCCAGAGATCTAGAAAAATGGTAAATATCGTTTTTCTTGGATATTTCCCTCTGTATCCTGCAGTTAAAAAGCTTGGTAAAAATTTGATCTATAGTTCTTCAGCTGTTCAAATGAATGTATATAAAACACAGGTTTTATCAGCAACTCTCAAAAGCATAAAACTTTGATCCTAAAATCCCATCAACTAGAATCATTTTCCCAAACCTTGTATCTTTATAAAGGAAGCCTTGATGACTGGCTTGTTCCTTTACAGTGGTTCAAAGCCTTGAATTAAGAAAGCAGTGTGTTAACTGCCTAAAACACTTAACTACTTTGTTCTTTTATTGGTGAGTCATTTGATGACTACTAGAATATTGATATTCCCCCCTCTTGGGTGGTTCCTTTCATATTTAACAATTCTACAGTACTTTGCCCCGTACTTCCGATAACTTGGGTGTTCTTCCTTCTTTGACCCATTTAATCACTTCCTTTCAGACTTCATCATCTTCTTGCAGCTTCCTCAACTCATGTCCTTGATTATCTTATGCCTGGTTTCCGTTATCATACTATGTACTGCTGCCGGATATCTGACAAATCTCCTCCTGGTTTTGGCTATCTCCTCTGGATCTCCATCTATATCTGAAGCAAACAAGATTTTTAACTCTCCTACCTTGTTGTCTACTTGATATTCTGAATTTTCTTCTGGTATTGGTTCATTTAGATGGTTAGCATTGGATAATGCATACCAGTGTTAAAAATTGGTTTCTTCAGATTCACTTTATATTTGTTTAAAGAAGACATTTCGAAAAATGCTTCAACTCCGAATTGCTTCTGGAAAAATTGGCACCTTAAGCTTTCCTCTCCTCGAGCATCCTTGAAATTATATCTAGATTTTACGGTAGACCAAAACATCTCACATCATCCCACAGAACTTTTGTTTTTAAAACAAAGAAGTTTTTTCAAAAATAAAATTTTATTCTATATGTTTTGGCTTAAACTTCAAGCTGGTTCATATTGGAGTTAGCTCTTATTAACTAGAATGATCTTCCTAGAGTTGTGTGAGCTTTTTGTGTTACCAATTAACAGTCTTTTCTTTATACTCAACAAATGTGATTTAACAAAATAAAAACAAACACATTTTTGTATAAGATAAAATAAAAGTTGTATTAAAAGTAAGAAATGCTGAAAATTCCCCAAAAACATTTCGTCTAACAAGAGTTAAGAACTAGGTGCCTTCTTTTTGGTTCCTGAAATATTTTGCAATTATTTTTAGTTAATTTTCAAATAAAATTCGTTTTGTGGAAGATTAGTTTAAATTAGAGTTAGATATATTTAAAAATAAAAATAATAGATAACTTAAGATAATAGATAAATATAAAGAGATCTTTTTTAGAGATTTGATGGAAATCGAAATAATTTTTACTTGGCTTACATGTCAGTAATTGATGTGTCCTGGCTTTATATATTTCAAACTCAAAGCGTCTGTGTACACTAAAAAGGGGGGCCGGTACTTCAAAATGTGCTGCCAATTTCATACATTTCGGTTTTTACAACTTTTTACTATATTTTGTATTTTTTTGTATGTTTTACCAATTCTTTAACAATGTCTTAAAACTCTTAAAATAATATTTAAACAGAGGGCGGAAAAAAATACAACTTTATTTAATGCTTTTAGAATTGTGTTTAATTGTTAATATTTTTTTTTTAAATATTTCTAATTCGGAAAGAAAGATATCGGGATTAATGCTTTACCTCCTCTTTTTCTTAATCTCCAGATGAATATGCTTGTTCTCCTCTTGTTATTAATCTCCAGATTAATTAACCTATCAGGATTAAGGATATCACATTCCAAGCTCAGAATAATTTTAAACATTTAACATTTTAAAGTTTGAATCTATGTAAGAAAGTGACTGGAAAAGAAGTTACTGGAAAAAACCTTGAAATAAAACCGTTTGTAAAAAATCAATCATTTAAAGTTCTAGGACAAAATGTCACTGGAAATTCAGTCCTGAGTTTTATAATCCTGGGACTTTTTTTCCTAAAATAATATGAGGGCTTCCAATAAAATAAGATCACAGGAATTAAAGTCCTAAGAAAAAAGTCCTAAATCTTGTGAAAATGAGGGCAAGTATGAGAAATTTTTAGAAAAAGGACTTTTTTTCTAAGCATCTGCATATTGAATATATCCATGGGTGTTTTTTATATCAATTAACTCTTATTTGCATTGTTGTTCTCATGCATTTTCTATAATAATAGGACTTTTTCCGGAGATGTTTTTGTTTAAAACCATACGGGAACCAGTAAAAAGTCCTAGAAAATTAAGTCTCAAAATGGTAAAACCTTATTTTTTTCCACAGGACTCTTAGTGGCAATATTTAGGACTTTATTTTCGAAAACTTTTTTTTATAAAACTTTTTGGCGGTTTCCTTCAAGTTTGACTCTTTTCTAATTTTTACATAGTTTTAAATTTTATGCCATAGGGCCTTTTTTTGGAAATTTAATTTATACAGAAATCTTCCACGTTTATGCTTTTCCCTGTCATTTAGGGTTACTGTAAAAATATAGTTACGAGTGGTTGCTACAAATCAAAAGGAGGGGGGCTGTGAAGTCTCCTATTGAGAATTTGATGCGTATGTCATTGACATTAATATCGCAATTTTTCAATTATTATATTTTTTTTAAATTTGATTTTCATCGTTGGGCCTATCATGCCCCCAATGTAGAAGACCTTGGATATTTCAAACTTTTTCTTAATGCCAGTCTTTAAGGTGGGTAAACAAAACTGCTAGAGGGGCTGCACCAAAAAAAAAAAATTGCCACGCTTGTCGCCAAAAGTTCACCCCCCCCCCCCATGTTTTTATTCTTAGTAAAATATATTTGACTTGTAAAAGTTAAAGCAAACACTTGGTTTGACATGTTTTAATATTCAATTTTTAAAGTGGCAACACCCTATTGTATTGTTACGAGTCAGCAATGGGAAAACTTAAAATGGAAATAAAATATTAAATTAAAATGAACAATAAAATATTTCAAAAGTTTTATATCTAAAAAGCTTCAGTTGAAAATACAATTGAAATATTAATAATGTCAGGTTGTAGGATCCTTAAATACAATAGAAATATTAATAATGTCAGGTTGTAGGATCCTTAAATACAATTGAAATATTAATAATGTCAGGTTGTAGGATCCTTAAATATTAATAATGTCAGGTTGTAGGATCCTTAAATACAATTGAAATATTAATAATGGCAGGTTGTAGGATCCTTAAATACAATTGAAATATTAATAATGGCAGGTTGTAGGATCCTTAAATACAATAGAAATATTAATAATGTCAGGTTGTAGGATCCTTAAATATTAATAATGTCAGGTTGTAGGATCCTTAAATATTAATAATGTCAGGTTGGAGGATCCTTAAATATTAATAATGTCAGGTTGTAGGATCCTTAAATATTAATAATGTCAGGTTGTAGGATCCTTAAATATTAATAATGTCAGGTTGGAGGATCCTTAAATATTAATAATATCAGGTTGGAGGATCCTTAAAAAGTTGGAAAGTTCCAATTTTACAAGAACTTCTAACTCTAAGTGCTAAATAAAAGTGTGTTTACTTAAAGGAGGTTCTCCTGGTTTCCCGTTCTGTCCCCAATTGAACTCTGCTAAGCTTGGGTTTTCTTTCGAATATTTATTTTAATCAACTAAAAATGCCTGATTCCATTTGCGAAAGAAAGCGCAAATTTTTCTTTCGTTGCGCTACATTATTTTGCAAAAAATGGCACTTTGTACAATCATTCGCAAACAATTTTGCGGAACAAACTTTCAGTATAATGTTGAATAAAAGTGAAAACTGTTCAGATTATTCATATCATGATATTGCACTTTTTTGCATATAATTGTGATGCTCAAAAATGAATAGATGGCTATTTTGCAACCTGATGCATGGTGTCACACTGCAAATCAAGATGTGCACGATCTCACACAAAAGTTCGAGCAGTATTTTGCCAATTACTCATTCTAAACTTAAAAAAAGAAACAGAAGCGTAGCATTTTTAAAATGTATATGCCGAAGCCTTAAAAAAGGATCAGTGAGTTGGTAAAACTAAAGGCCAAGATGACATGTGACACTTTAAAGTCGAGGCTGTATAAAAATTTGATGATTAATTGTTTTAGTGCTGTCTTTATCTCAGTGGGCATAGATCTTTAACATTAATTCAATAATTTGCATTCCACTAGAAGTACTCAACATTTGAAATATCAAAGTTTAACCACCTAACAAAATTTCAGACATCTATAAAAACTATGCATCAATTTTCTATTTTCAAATTTTTAATCTCTAATTTTTGTCCCTCAGTTTAAAGATTTTGTTTCTGAAAGCAACCAATTGAGAGCAGTATTATTATAATTTATTTATATGTAAATTTTTTAATAATCTCTCAGTTGTTTGATTTTGTGCTGAAACTGTAAATTTTGGTCAATTTTTGCTAACATATTTTGCGTAATAATTTACGTTTTGTTCAAAAACGTTTTTGCGCTTCGTGCGCAAAAGATACGAAAAAATTCTGCAAAAAAATATTTGCGCCAAACTTACACAAATTTTGCGCCAAAAATATGGTCATTTCGTGGAAACCCTGATGTAGTTGCCATCTTACGCTTTGAAGGTCCTTTAGGGCCCCTTTCCTTTTAAGAATGTTTGTTCTTAACCGATGTAAGGAGGGAGGGGAGGCAACCTCCCCCGCACAGCTTCCGAACCTCATTTTACCTATTTGCGGCAGTTCGTGTCCCCAGAGGGCTTCCGAACCTCCCCCAAACAGTCTTTCGGGATGGATCTTCCATTTGTAATCGTCAATTTCTACTTAAAACGGGAGTAATATAATTATTTAAGCACAGTAGTCGATCATATATTAAAATTTGCATAATATTTCTTTTTTTTACAATCGTTCGAGAACATGGCAACAATTTGAATATCACCCTTGAAAAGGGCAGATGCGATAGTAGAATATTACATATCTATAATAGGCTGTGGAACCTGGGTCCGTGAATGAGCAGAAAGGAAAACCGAGAAGATATGAATGTCCTTCCAGAGACATATGTCGTCTTACTAAATAAGAAGAACGCAATTCCCCTGCGGCTTAAGTTTAGATATCAACATTACAATATCCAGCTCACTGCAAAGTAGACATAGTGAGACATAACTGGTACGACATTGTGATCTCATAGCTCGTCTATTTTTAATTGTACGCATTGCATAAGTATGACAGAATTTATCCCGTAACATATAAGAAATTCAAAACATTTGTGTTCCTGCCGAGGTTAGAGGAGGTTAGAGGAGTTATGATTTTAAACATAAAAGATTTCAATTTTACTTGCAATTTACTACAGTTTGATCTAGCCGGCCATAGTCTAGAAATCTTAGACCTATAAAAAACATATTTTGTAAAATGTTCCAGAGTCAAAAAATGAACAAGTTCGAACTGGTGGTCAGATTCATTACCTGGATTTCTTTGTCTCTATTAACTGCATGGTTTATATATGTAAATGTAGATTTAAATAAATATGTAAATGTTGTAGATTTATATAGATATGCAAATGTTGTAGATTTATATAAATATGTGAATGTTGTAGATTTAAATAAATATGTAAATGTTGTAGATTTATATAAATATGTAAATGTTGTAGATTTATATATAAATATGTACATGTTGTAGATTTATATAAATATGTTAATGTTGTAGATTTATATAAATATGTTAATGTTGTAGATTTATATAAATATGTTAATGTTGTAGATTCAGATAAATACGTAAATGTTGTAGATTTATATAAATATGTTAATGTTGTAGATTTATATATAAATATGTAAATGTTTATTTTTAAAAGAGATTTTTTTGTCCCCAGGACATGATCGGGTTGTTACGGTCAAATCTCGGAATTTTTTCTATTGCGAAAGTTTGGTGTAAGCATCTGTAAGCCCGGATTAGATACCCCCAGGTACCTATAGCTGGCAACCATAGACTCTCCCTGCTTGTCCACCATTCCTCTCTTCATCGTCATTCACTTGGATCAATCCCACTTGAAGCTTCTTTCTTGTTGAGTAGAAAGCACGCACCCTTTCGCTGCGAGAGTTGTTGACAGCCGCCCCTCTGTCCTCCTACATCCGTCAGGTGGTCATAACTGCTAAACCAGATGTCGGCTTCAGATGTTTTTGAAACCACAGGTTTGTGTGGAGTAAGGGAATTGAACCCGTGAACACCAGTCTGGACACCAATCCAGTTACTAGATGTGGACAAGTGTGCTTAACTTCAGTGATCTAACGAGAACTGGTGTCGCACACTCTTTATTTATTTAAATAAATATGTAAATGTTGTAGATTTATATAAATATGTAAATGTTGTAGATTTATATATAAATATGTTAATGTTGTAGATTTATATAAATATGTTAATGTTGTAGATTTATATAAATATGTAAATGTTGTAGATTCAGATAAATATGTTAATGTTGTAGATTTATATAAATATGTAAATGTTATAGATTCATATATATATATGTAAATGTTGTAGATTTATATAAATATTTAAATGATGTAGATTTATATAAATATGTAAATGATGTAGATTCATATATATATATATGTAAATGTTGTAGATTTATATATATAAATACTAGCCTTAGAGGGCGCGAAATTAATTGTGAACATGTTCTCTTTGTGTACATCGTAAAACAAAACAAAAATAATTCGCGGATTTTCACAAAAAATTTCGCGGATTTTCAAAATTTTTAAAAATTTAATGACGATCGAATTTTGATGGAGACAAATATTTGAAATTTTGATTNATGGATGAATAATGAATATATATATATATATATATATGTAAATGTTGTATTTTCATATAAATATGTAAATGTTGTAGATTGATATAAATATGTAAATGTTGTAGATTCATATAAATATGTAAATGTTGTAGATTTATATAAATATGTAAATGTTGTAGATTTATATAAATAAGTAAATGTTGTAGATTTATATATATATATGTAAATGTTGTAGATTCACATAAATATGCAAATGTTGTAGATTTATATAAATATATGTAAATGTTGTAGATTCATATAAATATGTAAATGTTGCAGATTTATATAAATATGTAAATGATGTAGATTTATATATATATGTAAATGTTGTAGATTTATATATATGTAAATTTTGTAGATTAATTATATAAATATGCTAATGTCATATAGTTATGCAGGAGTTCTGTTATGAAGTACACAGCAGGGAAAACTATGATAACTTCAACTATAAGGGAACCAGCTAAACTTCGGTAGGAGTAAACCCACTTTTTTATTTATTTGTTGGTTCTAAGTTTAGTTTGAAATGTTTTAAATTCTTATATGCAACTGGATAAATTTACATGTCTTATGCTGATCCATTAACCAAAAAAAAGCTACAAGGTCAGAAAGTTGCACCAGTACTGCACCAGTACTGCACCAGTACTGCACGCATTAAATTGAATTTCTTCATCTGTCTAGTTCGCAGTGTTATATAACAAGAATAGTAAAATTGTCAAAACTTTTTTAAATATTTTTCCTTTAAATTATTCTTATTTAAAATTTCTTTTAGATACCCAGAGTTCACCATTTGTCTGCCTTTCAAAAACAAGGAAAATAATTAAATAAGAAAGATTTTTTTAACGTTTAAAGGGACTGTAAGCTTAATTTCTAACGACCCTACGTACGAAGATTGCAACGTTCAATTTACAATCTCACCTTTAACAGATTTGTTTGATTAAGTGTGACCTAGTTATTAACGTTTATATAATTTTAATATTTTCGATTTTGGTTTTTCTACAAAAGTTGCTTCACTGCATGTCCTGTTGCATATGGAAAACGTAAATGAATTATCAGAATTAAATGCTCTTAAAATAAGAAAACCGACAATATCATCCTCCCCATTATTGTTGTGATAAAGGAGTTAAGGGCATTTCCATATTGCATGGAGGGTCACTTGATCGAAATTAGAAAGATAGAGAATGTTGCATTTGCGGCATTTGTTCCTCAGCTTGACTAAACAATCTAAATTTGTACAAAAATCCACCCACGGAAGCCGCTTCAAATAAGTTTTGGATCATCCCTCTTGGGGAGAGGATGAAGAAATTCTCCCAACTCCCCATGGTGTCATGACAGACAATCTGAGTCCTGAGAAGCAGTCAATCTCAGGGACGGTACTTCAGATAAGCTCCTAGCCCTGTGGATCTAGATGGCTTTCAAGTCCAGAATACAAGAAGATCTTAGGAAACCCAACCTGTGACTCTGGATGAAGAAGAATACAGGAAACCCATCACTGAACACACAGGAAACCCAACCTGTGACTCTGAATAGAGAAGAGTACAGGAAACCTATCACTGATCACACAGGAAACCCGAACCTGTGACACTGGATGAAGAAGAGTACAGGAAACCTATCACTGAGCACACAGGAAACCCAACCTGTGACTCTGAATGGAGAATAGTACAGAAACCCATCACTGAGCACACAGGAAACCCAACCTATGACTCTGGATGAAGAAGAGTACAGGAAACCTATCACTGAGCACACAGGAAACCCAACCTGTGACTCTGTCCTATCACTGAGCACACAGGAAACCCAACCTGTGTCTCTTAATGGAGAAGAGTACAGGAAACCTATCACTGAGCACACAGGAAACCCAACCTGTGACTCTGGATGGAGAAGAGTACAGGAAACCCATTACCGAGCACACAGGAAACCCAACCTGTGACTCTGAATGGAGAAGAATACAGGAAGCCTATCACTGAGCACACAGGAAACCCAACCTGTGACTCTGAATGTAGAAGAGTACAGGAAACCTATCACTGAGCACACAGGAAACCCAACCTGTGACTCTGAATAGAGAAGAATACAGGAAACCCATTACCGAGCACACAGGAAACCCAACCTGTGTCTCTGGTTAAAGAATATTCCAGGAAACCCAAACTGTGGATCCAAAGAAACTGTAGTAGCAGTATATCTCCATCCATTTACTCTTTGTTTCTTTTAATTGTTTCACTTTTAATGGATATCTAATTCTATACTTGACGAGACAAAGCTTTAAGGGTACTGTTGTAAATCGGGCATTGACATCTTTGCATGGAGGGTCACACTCACTTGAAATTAGGCTTATGTTAAGTGACTCCGTTGAAATCATATTTAAAATTTCATTATTTAGTATGGAAAGGATATACTGGCTATTATTCGGGTAAAAACATTTTTTTTTAAATTAATTACTTTTTATATAAATGATAACATATAGAAAAGGACATAGTTACATTTGCCTAAATATTTTCATTTCAAGTACCTGACTGACATTGAAGCAGCTAGAGCACTGCGCACAGTAGTACTAAGGAGTATGAAATAGAAGGGAGATACAATTGACGCTGCCCACCCTACTATAGATTATGCATGCTTTGCAGTCAGTACTCCATTTGTATAAGAAATATTAAGAACAGGTTATTGTATACGCGGTAATTGTACATCAGACAAATATTTCTTATACAAATGCAGTACCCGTCTGCAAAGCATGTATAATCATATATCCCTTCTATTTCATACTCCTTGAGTAGTTCACATAAAGAGACAATATAAGGCAAAGCGGGACGGAAATCACTTAAGTGAATTTGCGACTAATTAATTAATATTAGGGGTGTTTACATGGGACCCCCCCCCCCTATTAACCTATTTCCTGTATACGCCCCTGATTATTATGATTTAGGAAACTGGGTCTGCTAATCTCACTGATCTCGAAATGAAACGGGTAAAGTCTTATTTTTAAATTGTTATTTTTCAATTTCTCAATAATATCTTTTAAATATAAAAATGAAAAAATATTATCGCTGAGGTTTAATGTTTATGTGATTTAATTAATAAACTATATCTTGTAGATATTAAAAATCTTTATTCATCAAGAATAATTTCTAACTTTTTATTATTTTTTTATGAACTGTTACAAAATAAGTTTTAACCAAATTTTTAAAAATTTTACACATTTATTATCATTTTATGGACAAAACTTTTAAAATCTAAATTATTAAAATAATTTTAGCACAAACAGAAAACGTGAAATATTTTTCAAGAGTTTTCAAAAGTTTTTGGTTCATTAACTTCTCCCTTATTTTCTAATTTTCACCAAATTAATTTAAAACTATGTCTTAAATCTCTCAAGCGAGGTTTTTTTAAAACATAAAGAAATTTTTCCTTCAAATAAACTTTTAAGAATTTTTCACAGTTCATTGTCCCGCGTTGAAAAGACTATTTTTTAAGTTAACTAACAAACCCGTCAGGAATGTCTATTATAAAGAGTAATGAATGTATCTCTGCTTTTAGAACAATCGGACTACAACCTTAGGTTTATCATTGAATCCCTCGGGGGTTTAAATTTCAATTGATTTAATTTTCTATGAGAGTATAGATAGATATGATATAAGGTCAGCAATCCAAAGGAATTAAGTCTTTTTAACAAACTCAATTTTTCTAATCCCTAAATTTTTGCAACTTGATGCTGTAGACCTTTGATGTTTTAAACTGAGATTATTTGATCTAACAGAATTCATTATTGAAAATATATAAAATTCATGACATTAGATTACAAAGAAAATCAGAGTTTGTGGCAAAGACTCAATTCCTTTAATCCCTTAATACAGATGTGTATATGAATGTACAAAGCATATCGTTTATTCAGAAATATTGTTTTTAACACAAACACTTCAGAAAATTGAAAACGGATATTTACAATTTTGTTTCTATTTTCTTCTTATTTTTATATAGAAAAATGTACAGGGTGACCCACTTATCGTGACAATCAAGAGAACGCCGTTTTTTGTATTTCATATCCAATGACAAATATGTCTCAAAAAAGGTGGTGTAACTTTTTGTAAATCATAGCTATTGACGACAACCTTTAAGTGGTTTCTCAATTGTCAGGTTTGGACACCCTGTAGATGTTTACTGTTTATACTGCATGTAAAATGTAGGTATACTGGGATATCAGGGCGCTTCGCGCCTATCTTCTATTTTAACTATTAATTGATTTTCTCTTCGATAAACAATAATAAAAATGTTGGAGGTTTTTTTCGTGGATTTTCAAAATTTTCAGAAAATCAAAACATTTTGGAGATACATTTTTGTTATTCTGAGCATCCAAAAACCTTCCCAGGGCTGACGTAAGGTCTTACAAATATGTAGGCCCGATCGGTTTGATCCCCCAAATATCATAATTAAATTATCTCAAAATGCTGTATCTATAAATGATATCCGAAATGTCGTATCTTAGATGATCTTTGAAATGTTGTATCTAGATGAGCTTCAAAGTGTTGTAACTAGATGATCTCTAAAACTTTGTATATAGCTAGATAAATATTGTATCTAAATGATATACTAGATTATGTCCGAAATGTCGGACCGAGAAAATCTCAATAATGGCGTATCTAGAAAATCTCTGAAATGTCATATCTAGATTTTCTCCAAAATATCGCATCTAGTTGATCTCCAAAATGTCACATCTATATGATCTCCAAAATGTTGCATCTACATGATCTCCAAAACGTCGTATCTAGATGATCTCTATGAATTGTACTATTTAGATGATCTCTGAAATGTCGTATTCCCGCGGTGAGATTCTAAAACATTTCTCCCACGAATGGAAGTATGGCGGATTTAACGACAGCGCAAGGTATTGACCATTTGTTTATGGGTTTTATACTAATATGCGAACTCAGTAATTGCAAAAATAACTAAATTGCGAAAAAAATAAATAGCCATGAATATGCGGGAGCAGTTGAAAAGATCTCCATATAATCATTTAATTAATTATTATTATTATTACAATTATTTTCATTATTATCATTATTATTATTATTTTCATTTTTATCATTATCATAGGGATAAGCATCTTAATAACATTCGTGTCGCCCACATAGGGTAAAGGATAAAAGATCAGTATCAAATATCAACACATCTGTTTAAATTTAAAGGATCAGTATCAAATATCAATACATCTGTTTAAATTTAAAGGATAAGTATCAAATATCAACACATCTGTTTAAATTTAAAAGATCAGTATCAAATATCAACACATCTGTTTAAATTTAAAGGATCAGTATCAAATATCAACACATCTGTTTAAATCCGTCAATTTGTTTAGGAATAATCCCAACTTATGGAAAACTACTGTACCGCATCCCAGTGCATCAGGTTTAACTTTTAGAAAAATAATAATAAGGAATATTTAAAGAAAAGTGTAAATATATGGATTTATACGACTCCAGTGGTCATCGTACACATCAATACAATAAAGAATATTTTTTTAGTTCAATTTGTATTTCTTCCAAGCTTTTAAACAGAATGGATACACATAAACGTGGAAACAAGTAGACATTGTTAATAAACAGCTTCTCTTTGTTTACTTGTAAAACTTGTAAACTTGTAATTAGAAACAAAGCTTGTAAAAAATCAAAACTTTATATAGAACAATTATCTTTATTGTATTAATACAGTGATAACCAGAAAATTCTTATTAATGAAGACGACTTTTAGACTCAAGCTATTTCAGAGTTTTCTGGTTATCACAAAAAAAAGTTAGTTTTAGGCAATTATGCAATATGCAGTCAATGCAGCTTGAGTCTTGAGACTAATTGCAGTAAATATCAATTATTCAATTTGTTTCCATGCTCTGTGATTGTAATTTCATGTGTCCCTCCATACAAAGATAGCAATTTACGATTCACAATATTCACAATTTGATAGCTTTGACTGATCGAGTATGAATTAGATATTAAATTGTATCACTTTGAAAACTGCAATTATTTTTAATTGAACATTTCTACTGCAAGAAAGCACGAAGGAATTATCAGAATTAAACCCAGAAAAAAACAATAATTATACTTTCCACATTATTGATGAGATAAAGGTTTCAAAAATACTAAATGAAAATTTGGCATTGCCATCTTAAGATGAGATTTCGCTACCTCACCTAGTCGATCCTTTTAGGACTGCCAAATCATGATTTGTTATTTAACTTCTATAATTGAATTAAATAAATTGGATTTTTGAGTTTTTAATAATCAATACCATGATTTGAATGAATCGAATTTTTCAACAAATGAATATGTGATTTTGAATAAGAGGCCTTTTCAACTTGAAGGATTTTGTCGATAAATTCAATGATATGAACTTTTCCTCGGGGGAACAGAATTTCGTTTGAAAATGATTTTTCATATTTTAATATTCCTTACTCATCTTTCGCTACTATTATGTAACTGTTCAAAAAGTAAAATTTTTTTAATTTTGTTTTCATTATTCTTGAAAACTAATAAAAAGAATCGAAATCAGAAAAATAATAAATAATTATTTGATAAATTTAAGAGTATCAATATTTTCAATTTGTTGTATTGTATTGATAAAGTAAAGCACAAATATTCGAATGAAGGAAAGTATATTACCTAGGACCCGCGCTCAGGCTCTTCCAAACTTTTCGTCGACGATTTGCTAAAATCGTTCGAAATACTAAATTTTCAGATTTCCGTCCGTTCTGAATTCTAAGAACAAAATGTTCGTACCGTTCAAAGTTACCGTTCGTTAACGATTTTTACCCTGGAACCATTGACTACGGACCATGGACCATGGATCCATGGACCCTGGAACCATGGACTACGGACCATGGACCCTGGAACCTGGAACCATGGACCACACCAATTGTTCAGTGTACTTATTTCACATAATAAGTTCATTTTTATGCTTCTGGTAAACTGATTTGCTTTATAATAAAAAGAAATATACATGAGATCAAGGTTATAATGCAAGGAAAGTTATCTCAGAGCTGTACGTATATTTTGTACTGCAGTGTACTGTCTCTGGGTGGTAATGTAAACACAAGACGGGTGTCAGAGCCTGACATGGGATCCATATTTCACATAAAAAAAATCAATGAAATATTCTTGTCATAGGAAACTAATATGTAAATTATCAAAATTGTCTATCTTGGATCTATTCTTGTTAACTAATTTTAGATTGATTTCTCCCTCCAATAGGAAGTTGAGCCCAAACCTCCTTGTTATACTTCCCTTATGACGCATTCACTCTTCTTTGAAGCAGAATAAATACAGTGTAAGGAGACGATATTTTTGTACATTTGAGCACATTTAGAGTAAGCAACCCTTACTACAACCTTGGTATACTTTATATATTTATCTAGGTACCTGCTTTACCAACTCCTGTATATTTATCTAGGTACCTGCTATACCTACTCCTATATATTTATCTAGGTGCCTGCTATACCTACTCCTATATATTTATTTAGGTGCCTGCTATACCTAACCTACTCCTATATATTTATCTAGGTACCTGCTATACCTACTCCCCTCCTGGAGAGAATCCTCCTGGAAAATGGACTTCATACAAGATATATCTCCAGGAAAAAGAGAAAATTATAAACGATTTTTCCAAATTTGGTATTCTTGTTCAAATTGTAAATGAAGTTTGAGTTTTCAATGTTCGACGTGACAGATGTTAGTGACATTTTTTAAACTGTATGAGGGGGGCACTGTGAACTCCGGTGTAGAGATGGGCATAGTTTTTTGAACGAACATTTTAAGAATTAACGAAATTTTTTGTAAAAAAGGGTATCGTTTAGAAAAAAAAACTATTAATGGATTAACGAAATGGATGACAAAATTATCATTTTAAAAACAAACGTAAAATCATTCGAACGATCTTGATCCATCAAGTACGATTTTTTTAGATTTTTTACAAATTGTTTGGAAAAACGATCGTTTTTTACTGAACGAACGATTTTTTCGAGCACACTTTTAAAAAAACAATAGGTTTGTTTACTAAACTAACGTTTTTTTTTAAAAACTTTTTTTTTAACGTACGATTTTATTGAACGAACGTTATTTTTAGCGAACAATTTTAATGAATGATCTTTCAGTGAGAACACGAATAAAATAGATAAACTTAAACTATTTCTCAAGTGTGCACTGGCTCAAATCCAATGAATCATCTATTCATTTGTTCAATCCTGTTTGAAGTCAACTGAAGTCAACAATTAGAAAATATCGTGTTCCACAATTTCATTTTCGTAAGGATATTTTATCGGAGTGTTCGCAAAAAAATAAGAAAGGGTGTAGGATATCGAATTGAATTCGATATTGATCGCCACAAATTTTACTTTTATCTATTGCGCATTTAGGGAGGGTTTATGAAGAACGTAGAACCCGCGGATACCAATTCATGGAGTTACATTATTCCACTCATATCATAAATAATTATATTTAAATTAAATTTAATCATTGAATTATTGCAACCTTTAAATGTCAAATTCAGTTCCTTGCAGTGATATAACGTTGATAAATTATATAATTTTTTTTATATATTTTAAATACGATATACTTTAAACTTCTTTGCCGCTAGGTGTCTCTTCCAATCAAAATCCTTGAAATATTGAGAGTCTAACATTCCTCTTTATATTCCACGTTGTATAGGTTCTACCCCACTCACCCCGGACTAACCAGAGTTAGAGGCATTCGGTTTCTTTTATTTGAAATCATACGCGTTTTGGTTTATATTTTAACAATCTTTAAAGTTACGGATTTGTTTGTTTAATACTTTTTATTCAAAACATATATGCCGGCAAAAAAGTATTTTAGAAAGAAGGCTGAAAAATTATGTTTAATAGGAGAAATTGTGATCGAAAGTCGTAGCTTTCTGGAATATTGACAGAACCGTTAAATCCACGTGCACTGTAGTCAGAGGCGTATTCAATGGGGGCTTAACCCCCCCTCTAGGTCAGTGAAATCCATTGTTTTTAGTTTTTTGGGGCCACAGCAGATGGTAAACCCTATCCTAGAAAGAAAAAAATCTAAGCCCCCACCCCTTGACAAATTCCTGAATGCGCATTGGCTGTTATAGTTTATTGAAGATAGTTTGAAAACCTTTGGTATTTCAATAATCAACAAATTGTAAATATTAATTTAAAATATTTTTTAAATTATGCGTTTTAGAATTTTTCTCTCTGGATTTTCAGATTCCAGTGGAAATTGATGCAACAAAACCAGCAAGGGAAAAAAATAATGCTTTGATTTTTTTCATTTGAAAATTGGCTGTTTGTTTTGTCTGTTTGTTTTGTTTGTTTGTTTTGTCTGTTTGTTTTGTTTGTTTGTTTTGTTTGTTTGTTTTGTCTGTTTGTTTTGTCTGTTTATTTTTGTCTGTTTGCTTTGTCTGTTTATTTTTGTCTGTTTGTTTTGTCTGTTTATTTTTGTCTGTTTGTTTTGTCTGTTTATTTTTGTCTGTTTGTTTTGTCTGTTTGTTTTGTCTCTTTGTTGTGTCTGTTTGTTTTGTCTGTTTGTTTAAGTCTGTCTGTTTTAGTCTGTCTGGTTGGTTTGTTTGTTTTGACTGTTTGTTTTTGCCTGTTTTTTTTTGTCTGTTTGTTTTGTCTGTTTGTGTTGTCTATTTGTTTTAGTCTGTCTGTTTGGTTTGTTTGTTTTGTCTGTTTGTTTTTGTCTGTTTGTTTTGTCTGCTTGTTTTGTCTGTTTGTTTTGTCTGTTTGTGTTGTCTATTTGTTTTAGTCTGTCTGTTTGGTTTGTTTGTTTTGTCTGTTTGTTTTTGTCTGTTTGTTTTGTCTGCTTGTTTTGTCTGTTTGTTTTGTCTGTTTGTGTTGTCTATTTATTTTAGTCTGTCTGTTTGGTTTGTTTGTTTTGTCTGTTTGTTTTGTCTGTTTGTTTTGTCTGTTTATTTTTGTCTGTTTGTTTTGTTTGTTTGTTTTGTCTGTTTGTTTTGTATGTTTGTTTTGTCTGTTTGTTTAAGTCTGTCTGTTTTAGTCTGTCTGTTTGGTTTGTTTGTTTTGTCTGTTTGTTCTGTCTGTTTGTTTTGTCTGTTTTTTTTTTGTTTATTTTTGTCTGTTTGTTTTTTCTGTTTATTTTTGTCTGTTTTCTTTTGCTAAAATGTTTAAATTATTTCATAAAAAATACAAAATGAAATAAAAAATATTATGAAATTGCAAGATTAACCAATGATTGAAATAGCAATATTTATTGTAATTTTTGTAGTGAATCTGACGTTGAGGTAACATCCTTTGTTAAAATATATTTATTAATTCATAAAGAGATATATTCTTCTCTATTTTGTTTATATATTCACCAGAAATACTGAATATTTATTTGATTTTTATCGTTTTTTTACAATTTCGATAATTAAACAAAAAATTAATCTTTTTCCCTGAGTACGAACAATTTTGCTTATTTTAAGTGGTCGTTTAACATAATTCAGCATCAAAATATGACGGTTTCTGTAGAAAAGAATCGAGGGTAAAGAACTACTTTGAGTGCTTATCTCAAATACGCTAGCGTACAATGTGAACTCAACTCAGCAAACTCGCGTTTCTTCATATTCCTCGGAAATCTAGAATACTTTATGTCCAATGTGGTTTTACCCCCCCCCCCCTCTCATAAAATATGGCCGATTTGGTCATACTTATAGTTATTTGTTAGACGGAGAAGAAAAAAAGAGATTTTTTCTCCGATGTTTCCATCTTTCTACACTCAAGCAATTCCTTCCTATACTACATGGTAAAATTATTAAAAAAAAATAGACTAAAAGTACATTAGAAACTAAAAAATAAAAATTATTTATAAATTAAAAAAATGGTTTTTGTGATTTAAAGGGACTGTAAGTTTAATTTCAATTAAACCTATACAAAAATGGCAATGCCAGATTTACAATGGTACCCTAAAAGATTCATCTGATCAAGCATGATGTAGGTAATACAAAATAATTTTTTCCTTTGCGGTTTCTCTCCAAAAACACAATTGTCTGAAAAACGACGATATCTTCCATACTTTTGATCAGATTAAGGGTTCAATGCTACAGTTGTAAATCGGGCATTGCCTCCTTACATTTAGGGTCACTAAAAATTACGCTTACAGTCCCTTTAATTAGGAAGACGACATGCCTGATATGATAAGAATAGAAAACTCTTTACTGAACTATAAGGTAATCAAGTGTAGGTCTGAGCATGTTCGATCTTTTTTTAGCCATTTCCTTAACGGTTAGTTCCAACTGTTACGAAAGAAAAATTTCAGTTAGCCGTTAATTTTAAAAGTAAGAACGGAACGTTCATTTCGTCAACGGCTTTTTTCGTTTTTTTAAAATTACCGTTAGTTCTCAATTTTATGTTTTAAAATTAATGGTTGGTGAGATTGTTAACGGCACAGTGAACAGTATTAACGGAGTTTTTGGAAAATTTTTAACAATTGTTAATTGCTCCAGCCGTTAATGATACCTTTAATACAAAATTAACGGCGTTAACGGCGCAAACCTCTGAAAAAAATTCGTTGACGGTTGATGAAATCGTTATCGCCACAGCTGTTAATGTTATATTACAGTATGAACGGCGTTTACGGTGAACAAAATTTTGTTAACGGTTTATAAACACAGAAGATGAAATTTAAAAACATCAAAACACATAAAAAAATGTTATCAGAAAATAGCAAAATTTACCTTTTTTAAGCTTTTTAGTTACCGTTTTTAACCGTTAATTTATTTTTTCAAAAACGGCTAATCCGTTTTGTTAACAATTTAAAAATTAACGGTTATCTACGTTAATTTTCGAACCCCTCTATTTCGTTAACGGAAATTTGCCCAGCCCTGATCAGGTGACCAGAAAATTTGCATTTGTTGAAACAGATATTGCCAAAAAATAGTGCACATTACAAAAGAACTGAGTTTCAGCCACAAACTCGGATTTTCTAGTCCCTAATATTTTCGCAATAAAATGTCGTAGACCTTTATAAGAATCAATTCTGTTATATCAAATAATCCAAGTTTGAAATATCAAAGGTTTACACCATCAGAGTGCTAATTGATATAGATTGTAAATTCTAGCTTGTGGCAAGTACTCCATCCCTTATCGTATAAAATCCTGATAAAATTATGTTACTAATTACATTTTTAATATGTAAACTCAGTTTGAAGGGGGATTGGTGTGCACATTGAACAATTCCATTTCAAATATTTCATTGATTTTATGACCACATACGATAAGTTCTCTTAATCTTAAGAATCTTAATTATTATCGTAAAAATCTATTTGTATAGGAGGAGACATCTATCGTGTTTAAACTGAACTATGCAAAGTATCTGAGTAGCGCAGATAGACAGTGTTCAAACTCAGCTGAATATAATTTCAAGGATTGTGTCGACAGCTTGGTAATGTTTTATTGCATAATATGTTAATTTTTGTTACTGAATGTACGAAAGATTTTGCGTTATGACGCTAAAATATGTTTTTTACTGTTAATTATTTGGTTTATGAGAATATATTCGAGAGAAGGGAGGACTTCCCTTCTCACCCTCGGATAATATTTGAAAATATGATGGGCGCTTCTTTAAATTTGGTTTGTAATTCAAAACAAAATTCCAGCGACTTGGCACCATTTAATCAGCCAAAATGTTTATAAATTATTTATTCTTAAAGTTAAATTAAAATGAAAATGACCACATATGAGAATGACCTATTTAGTACCTGGAGGATAGAGACTGGCAGGATCCCTGGTACTGGAATATAAACATAGACAAAACCAAATCTACAAACAAAACTCAAGTTTTGGATTATTATTCACAGGTCAAAAACAGGGGGTTCCACAAAACATGATAAAAAAATTTTAATTTTGTTTTATGTTTATATAATTTAAATGTTCGATACTAAAACTAAATTTTGTTCTCTATAAGTGCTTGTGCAGTATAAACACTATACACCTTTAATTCGATTAAGTCCTATAATTAGGAGACTGCATAACCGTTATTTGAAGTGACCTTTCATTTAAAAAGTTGCTGCATGTCCGATTTACAAAGGTACCCTTTAAAGCTTTGTCAGATCAAGTGTAAACTAGAAATACATCACACTTTTATTATTATTAGATAAATCTTAATCGTATTTTGAAAAAGGGTAATTGCCAATTCATAACAAGTGTTAAATTCTGTTAATTTCTTTACAAAAAATGCGCAAGAAAACGTACAAATAAAAATAATCAACTTTCAAAGAGAAGAAGATTGATATCTCCTGCATTATTGATCAGACAAATTATTTAAAGGTGTATTTTTGTGTATTTTATTGTGTATTGTATTGTAATGTGTATTTTAATAAATGGAAAGTCACTTTAAATTACGTGTCCAGTCCCTTTAATTATTCATTTTTTTATATTTAAAGGAATGGGGAGCTCACAACATCATACAAGACAGACAGTACAAATCTAAGGAAAATATTATTAATTGTTTTTAATACAGTTTAAGCCAGAACTTCGGAAACATCTAAAGAATTTATAAAATGTCGTCTTGGCAGTTTTACATGGGTTTTATCTACATCATCCTAATTGTAAAAATAAATAGATAGCCATGCATTAAATATACGGAAACAGTTATTAAGAGCTCCATATAATAATTCAATTTAAAAACTAAATATCTGCAACTTTTCACTATCAGTCGGTTCAGAAAACGACATTTCATAAATTCTCTCGATTTCTCCGAGGTTCCGGTTTAAACTATATTTTTCCCTTTCTTAGAATTAGAACAATCTCACCTTGGTAAAGTCAGTCTTAAAATTTTGTGATTGAAATTTATCTAAATTTGTAGACTTGTGATGCCAAGTTCTATTAGGCTCAGGTGCTCCAACAAACTTTATCAAATTAAAATTTGAAAAAGATTAATTGTACATAATTTTGCAAAAAGTATTTTAATAATTATCGAAAATTCAATTTAAATACAGATTGTCCAAAAAAAACAGCTTGTTGTTGTTATAAAATCTACATGTCTAGAACTACAAAATGTTTAAGTAAATTTTGAATCCGATTTATATATGGTACAGGGTGTCCCAAAAAACATGGGAATTCAGTGACGAATTCGATATCGTCTTTTTAACTAATTCTTTGATTTAGTATAGTGATACCTACTGAGAAAGCTGTAATCCGTAAGAGTTTCGTCTGCTATGTTCACATTTTGTTTGTTTACGTTTTGACTGCAATAGGTTGTACTTAGTAAAACAAGAAAATTAAAGTATACAAACAGAGTAAACTTGTCCGTCTTCACTCTTCATCTTGCGGAGACATTATAGACACATATTTACAGTTTTTTACCATTTTCATAAAATAAACTCTAGCATACATAATAATATTATGGCTTTTGAAACTAGGTAACACAATGCTAATTCATAACAAAGACGATATCCAATTCTTCACTGAATTCCCATGTTTTTTTGGGACACCCTGTACCATATATGAATCGGATTCAAAATTTACTTAAACATTTTGTAGTTCTAGACATGTAGATTTTATAACAACAACAAGCTTGTTGTAGTTGTTTCTTTCTTGAGTTTAAAAAGTAATTGATAGATACGTCATGAGAGCGTGGACATTTTGGATTATCATAATTCATGCCAACTTATGATAGAAGTTTCATTTTCATAATTTCTATCTCTACACAATTTTTAATGGACTTGGGTTTCCATTTTTCCGGAACAAAATTTCCATCTTGGAAATGGAATGATCCGGAAATTTTTTGCGTAAACTGGAATTCCGGATCAAATGGAAACAGGAATGTTTATGGTTTACGTAACATAATCCGGAATTTTTCCGGTTTACGTTATAACATAAACCACAAACTTTCTAGTTTCCATTTTGTAAACAGAAAATTTTTCCGCTTTACGTTGTGTAAATCGGAAAAATTTCTGGATTACATTACGTAAACTGGAAAAATTCTGACTTACGGAATGTGAGTTGATTATAAAAAACGAAGAAATTTTGTTTATTTTAATCAAATTTATATTTACAATATTTGAAAGTCAGTTACTGCTGGTCTACAACTACAGTTCATAAATATTCAAGCACTTTACCTTAACATTTCAGGGTCACACAAGACTAACCAGACTGTGTCGCATTCGATTTCTTCTATTTGAAATAATACATGTTTTGGTCTATAATTTAACAACCTTTTACTTTACGGATTTGTTTGTCTGTTAATCACACTAGTAACTTTGAATAATGAGTATAACTCTTAATAGCGCGCGCGTTGTTAGTTTTACTTACTGGTTTTGACTAAATGGAATTGCATAATTTTACAAATTCCGGAACGATTTTTCCGCAAACTTACCGAAATTCTGGAACGTTCCGTAATTTCGGAACAATATGTTCCGGAAATTTACGGTTTAACGGGAAGAAAATCGTTCAGGAAATCATTCCAGAATTTCGGATTTACGGAACCCTTTTCCATATTGGAAATGGAAAAAATTTCCGGATCATTTCCGTACGAAAACCATAATCCAGAATTCCGGTGGCAACCCTATTTCAGACCAAATTTAATAAAATTGTTATTAACTATTATTTAATAGATGGCAAAAGGTAGTTGAAATGTGTAGACCACTTTTATTAAACTTGAACTAATATAGAAGAAGGGGTTCAACTACTTCTCTTATGCTCCGGTTTAAGCTAAAGTTAGATGTTCGGCCATGTTTTGCTATATCACGAGACCGAATTTATGAGTTTAAGCCACGTCGCTGAACTACCTACTGCCGGTTCAAATTTGAACCACCGATTGAAAGTTAAAAAAGTCAAGAAATATTTGAATCGGTGATTCAACTTTGTACCGGTGGTATAAGGCAGTTTAGTGACTCTTAAAATACATTAAATTCTGTCTCCGAACAACCTATTTTTAACTCAAGTTTGAGTTATCTGTTTGAGTATTTAATTTACTAATGATATTATCCAGCGAGATATCCTAGCTTTGGGATGCCCACTACCCTGCAATAGAAGCTCCTTTAGTCTTGAATATACGTGAGTAACATACAAGTGGCATATACAGGGTTATGAGACTTTTAAACGACCTGGAGGCTTTAAAAATAATTATCGGAAGGCTGAATATGGCTTTATGTCTGCGTATATACTCTGCTTTGTCTCTAAGTCTGTTGGTTAGTATCCAATAAACGTCAAAACAGCTGATCCCCATTCTGCCGAATTTTGTGCTCCCAGGAAAGGTTTATGAAACATCTAAATTTGAGAGAGAAAAACCTGCCAAATCAAAAGAATCTAAGCCAAAATTTGAACAGGATTTAAAATGGCCGACTTTCACAGCAACAGTTAAAATTATTTACTGAAAAGGGTTGTGAAGTGCCCTATAGGCGTATTTTATAATGACCAACTCTGAAGTCTCATGCCTTGCAGTGGGTAAATTAAATATTTTTTAATTTGTAATATTTAAAGAAGATAATGTTCAATATTCAGAGAAAATATTATTTTTATGAGTTATAATATAACTGCACAATACTCTAACTGTCAGATGATCCGTACCGGTACATGTACTGCCGTACTTGTACCTGCTGGTATAGTGTACCAAGGGTCTGAAACTTAAGACAGAGTATCCAAATGAAACCTAGTATCGGAAACCCGGTTTCATGATTGGGGTCAGGCAGTTTTGTAGATATTAACTATCTTGTTAGAAATTTTATTTTATGTGGTTTTTTCACATTCTATTTTTTCCGATTTTTAAAACTTAAATCTACGCAAATTTTTATACACCCCAAAATTTTCCGACTCAGCACGTTTATGTGCAACAATTAGACAGGCTGGATTGATGTGTTTTACTTTCAGATATATTCGTCAAGAGAAGATTGATATTGACTGGGGAAGAGAGGATTTCGATTTTGCTATTTCTATTTGGGCAAAGGTATTATTAAATTTTCATTGATGTGAAATATATATAGTTGGTTACCCACACATGTGAAATATATATAGTTGGTTACCCACACATGTGAAATATATACAGTTGGTTACCCACACATGAGATTGTATTTTGACCTAAAACTCGTTAACTTTGACGATTCCAAGGTTTCAATAAGTCTTCTGCCTTTACTATAGTCTTTTAATGAATGGACTTTTCCCAGAAAAGAAACAAGTTTGCAGTTGCAGGGAATCATGAATACGAGGAAACAGACAGTATTGATTCCGTACACCAGGGCGGGGTACAATCTACAGTAGTCGCCGTCGTATATATCAATTTACTAAAGACGACTTTATATTTTTTAAGATTTAGATTTCGTTCACAATAATCCTGCGACAAAAACCCACAGGAGTTAAGCGCATGCTCTCTCTCTCTCTGTCTTGTAATTCAACGCAGAATGCGCGTAACACCTTTGGGCTTCTGCCTCAGGGTTATTGTGAAATAAAAACCCCCTTAATCTTGAAATGACGACATCTATTGTTCTATTTGTATTATATTATTAATCCATGGTCTCACATTTTAAAATACTGTTTGTTTAGGATTTTCAAATAGAGGACAGCGAAGAGATAACAGTGTGTGATTCAACCTGCCTTCTAGGGGAGGTGAATGTCATTTATCAGGACTAGAGGCGACGTAAGGGGGGAGGGGAGATGCCCCCCCTAGAAAAAATTAGGACACAACTTCAAAAAGGGGAAAACTTTTAGAGTCTTTTTTATTATTTAAAATTGTATTTTCAAGAATATTTTCTTTAAGTCATTTTGCTTTTGTTAATATTTTGTAGCAACATTTTTGACTGAAATACATTTTGCTCATAAAAAACTTCCTTAGCCGCAGCGCAGCGTTAGGCTCTATTTTGTAGCGTACGGCAATTCAGAAGGCCCAAATTTAATCAAACATGTCATTTAATCTTTGTGAATATTAGCACATTTACAGTCAAATTAATAAACAATCCCTTTGATACAGTGATAACCAGAAAACTATGAATTAGGAAGACGACTTTTAGATTCAAGTTATAACTTTAAAAATACCCGTGCAGTTTAAACAGACTCATTTATTTATAAGTGATTTAAAAAGCGTCTTGTAAAACTTGTAAAACTTGTAAAACTTGTAAAACTTGTAAAACTTGTAAAACTTGTAAAACTTGTAAAACTTGTAAAACTTGTAAAACTTGTAACATCAAACAAACTTTAGTATTGCTAACATGTCATCTTCCTATTCCATTGTTTTCTGGTTTTCACTGTATATATTGTAGGTTGGGGGTAATATTGGATTATATCTGGGTGTATCTGTTATCACTCTGGTAGATCTTCTCTTCGTTGTACTTTATAAACTTGAACATATTGTTAAACTATTCTGTTCAAGGTCATTCAAATAAATATAATCCAAACATTTTCATTAAAATGGTTGTAGACTGTAGAGTGTAGAGTCTAGAGTGTACAGCATTGAGTGTAGAGTGTAGAGTTTAGAGTGTACAGCGTAGAGTGTAGAGTGTAGAGTGTAGAGTGTAGAGTGTAGAGTGTAGAGTGTAGAGTGTAGAGTGTAGAGTGTAGAGTGTAGAGCATAGAGTATAAAGTGAAGAGTGTAGAGTGTACATTATAGAGTGTAGTGTAGAGTGTAGAGTGTAGAGTGTAGAGTGTAGACTGTAGAGTGTAGAGTGTAGAGTTTAGAGTGTACAGCATAGAGTGTAGAGTGTAGACTGCAGAGTGTAGAGTTTCGAGTGTAAAGCATAAAGTGTAGAGTGTAGACTGCAGAGTGTAGAGTTTAGAGTGTACAGCATAGAGTGTAGAGTGTAGAGTTTAGAGTGTACAGCATAGAGTGTAGAGTGTAGAGTGTAGACTGCAGAGTGTAGAGTTTCGAGTGTACAGCATAGAGTGTAGAGTGTAGACTGCAGAGTGTAGAGTTTAGAGTGTACAGCATAAAGTGTAGAGTGTAGAGTTTAGAGTGTACCGCATAGAGTGTAGAGCTTAAAATCTAAAGTGTACAGCGTAGAGCATAGAGTATAAAGTGAAGAGTGTAGAGTGTACATTATAGAGTGTAGAGTGTAGAATGTAGAGTGTAGAGTGTAGAATGTAGAGTGTAGAGTGTAGAATGTAGAGTTTAGAGTGTACAGCATAGAGTGTAGAGTGTAGACTGCAGAGTGAAGAGTTTAGAGTGTACAGCATAGAGTGTAGAGCTTAAAATGTAAAGTGTACAGCGTAGAGCATAGAGTATAAAGTGAAGAGTGTAGAGTGAACATTGTAGAGTGTAGAATGTAGTATGTAGAGTGTAGAGTGTAGAGTTTATAGTGTACAGAATAGAGTGCAGAGTGTAGACTGCAGAGTGTAGAGTATAAAGTGTGGAGTGTACGATGTATTGTACAATGTAGAGTTTAGAGTGTAGACGTACAGGGATTCATTTGGGATAAGAATTTAATGACGACCCAAAGCTCTTTAAATCTAAATAAACAGGTTTAAACTTGAGTTTTTTATTTTTAATGATTTATTAAAGTATTTGACAAAGAAAAAACCAAGTGTTCTAGAGAATCACGAATTTTATAAAAATATTAAATAAACCCTGTGCAGTCGTCTCTTAAGTTTCATCCTTTGTGGATAATTCTTCAGTTTAATCAGGTGGAAAAACAAAGATATCTCAATCAACTTTAGTCAGAAAATGTTGAAATGGTAAAAGCCAAACAAACGGATCATAAAATAATGCCAGAAATCGAACCATACGGGCCCATAAAGATTGCGCAATATTTATCAATTAATTTTCCCCAAAAAAAATATATTTTTAGCATTTAAAAGTCAATTCTTTTGCACTCCTCAATATGAATCAATGAATATACCTTTAAATAATTAACATTTGTTAATAAAACTGCACTACGATAAATATCTAAATAAGTTGTGCAATATGTAAAATTGACATGTTAACAACAAAAATAAGATTTAAAAAGTAAATGGTTTCCCACATTATATATATATACATTTGTTGACTTTAAAAAGGTCAATACGATAAAATAAAAGAGATCTAAAAGGTTATTTCTAATCTTTATTTAATAAAACGAAAAGGTTATGAAATATTTTCCCAAGTGGCATTAAATTTGGTTGGTTTAGAAATTAATAAAGAAACTATAGATGAATATCAATTGGAGGTGTTTGTAGAACTTCATGATGGTGGTGCAGATCATCAATCTTGACGGCAGGCTTACTCACAACTAGGCTTAGTCTAAGGGAGAGAGATTGCGGACTTATCCTGTATACAGGATAATGGAAGGAAGTCTGGTTCCGCCCGGATCTCTGGAACATTGTGGAGCGAACTAGGCTTAGTCTGAGATTTCTCTCTGATTTTTTGCCTGCAGGCCTGAATTGTGATCTAGTTTTTAAGCAAAAACCAAAGTGGGGAAAAAATAATTTTCCCCTTCATTTTTCCCGCATTTTTCTGACATTTAAAAAAAAAACTTTGTTAGGTCCATGTACAAAAATGAAAAAGATAAGAATCAAATTCAACTAAACTGTAACTAAATCGCGTAGGCATTTCTTATTCTATAAATATTTCTATAATTGAAAACTATACAATACATATACAATATTCATATGTACATTTATAAATATAAATTTAATTGTAGCTGCCGTTTATTATTCCTTGATTCAAATATGAAATAAATTCACACTAGGAACTGTGTAGACTGTAGACTGTAGACTGCAGACTGTAGACTTATCTACTCTGTTTTCTTCATTGTGTACAACTAAAATCAAAATAATTTTATTTTGTTTAAAATGAAGAAAAAAAAACATTTCCTAATATATTTATAACGTACAATGATAACAGAAGAACAGTAAAGCTAATTTTATAAATAACAATT
Organism: Eurytemora carolleeae; assembly: GCF_000591075.1. Lineage (NCBI taxonomy): Eukaryota > Metazoa > Arthropoda > Copepoda > Calanoida > Temoridae > Eurytemora > Eurytemora carolleeae. Next base: position 252,341 of record NW_019396564.1, on the reverse strand, counting down.
TCAAAAAATAAAACTATTTTCCTGATTGAGAAAGGATTCTGATGTTGATGATGGATCAACCAATGTCTCTGAATCATAATAAGGCTGCTGCATCTCTAAACATAAATACTTTAACACATTTCGTTCTAAAATACAGTGATAACCAGAAAACTGTAGAATAGGAAGTCGAAATTAAAGCATGCAATGCTGAAGTGCATTTGATCTTATTAAATCAATAGTTAAGTGAAATGGGTCTGTTTACGCTGCACCTTTGCTGAGCCTTATGTCAATTAGACTATTCTAGTCGTAACTTGAGTCTAAAAGTCGTCTTCCCAATCCAGAGTTTACTGATTCTCACTGTATCATTTTAAAAATGCTGACATCTATGTAAAAAAGCTTGCTTATGTATTTATATATATAAATACAGTTTCTCTCAGGGTTATATAGGGTCATATAGGGTCATATAGTGTCATAAAGTGTCATATAGGGTCATATAGGGTCATATAGTGTCATATAGTGTCAATTAGGGTCATATAGGGTCATATAGTGTCATAAAGTGTCATATAGGGTCATATAGTGTCATAAAGTGTCATATAGGGTCATATAGGGTCATATAGTGTCATATAGGGTCATATAGGGTCATATAGGGTCATATAGTGTCATATAGGGTCATATAGGGTCATGTGGGGTCATAAGGTGTCATATAGTGTCATATAGGGTCATATAGGGTCATATAGTGTCATAAAGTGTCATTTAGGGTCATATAGGGTCATATAGTGTTTTATAGTGTCATATAGGGTCATATAGGGTCATATAGTGTCATATAGGGTCATATAGGGTCATATAGGGTCATATAGTGTCAGAAAATAAATTGTTTTCATTGTGTTTCCTTAGGTTATGTCACATTTTGACCCGAACAACTAGTTCTAAAAGATAGAAATATTGGAAAGTTTAATAAAAGCAAACCTTAACTTTATTTATAAGTTTAATTACCTAGTTGGTTAGTATACAGATCTAAATCATGTCTACTGTTTGGATAATAATATCCATACTGGGTATCCACTCCGTCTGATTTACCAGTATAGTCTAAAACAACAGACAACAATTTTAAAGTCTTGCAATTTTTAGGGTTCCCAGCGAACAAAAACTTTTGCGAAAAAATGCGAAAAATTTCTTTCATATTTTGAAAACTTTTTCACGAAATTTTGCATTTTTTCGCGAAAATAAAATTTGCAAACGGAAGCGAAAATGTTGCGAAGTTTCGTGAGAACAAAAAAGATATGCAAAAAATAGCAAAATGTTTAGTTTTTTTGGCGAAATTTCGCGTTAATCTGTTTCGCGAAAAAATACTATATAAGCTGTGTGAAAAATCTAATATAAGCTGAGAGTATTGGCTCCTAGTATACCAGTTAAAGAGTATCCAGGCATGTCATGTTAACTGGGATACTCTGTATATATACCTGATATAATCTGAGAATGTTGGCTCCTATTACACCAATCAAAGAGTATCCAGGCATGTCATGGTAACTGGACACTCTGTATATATACCTGATATAATCTGAGAATGTTGGCTCCTATTATACCAATCAAAGAGTATCCAGGCATGTCATGTTAACTGGGATACTCTGTATATATACCTGATATAATCTGAGAATGTTGGCTCCTTTTACACCAATCAAAGAGTATCCAGGCATGTCATGTTAACTGGATACTCTGTATATATACCTGAAATAATCTGAGAATGTTGGCTCCTAGAGTACCAATCAAAGAGCGCCCAGGCCCACATTGCTACTAGTGTTCCAAACAGGGCTGCTGTTAGAACACCGTGCCATCCTGGACAACAACAGATTTTACACTTTTAGGAAGAAACATTTTATATGTAAAATCGAAATGACAACACGTTTTGAAATTACTCACATTTTGTAAAAAATTGTAAAATTATAAGGCAATGTTACTTCAACCCTATGTCGAGTAGTGAATAACAATGCAAATGTATCCCCGTTATTCTATCTTGAAAAATGCTAAATTCTGATGATTTTTTTCGTTGTTGATCAAGCATAAATCCTCAAATCATTCCTACAGATAAACCACAATTGAAAAGTATCCATTTTCTGATAGACGAACAAGAATATCATTGTATTTTATTTTCACATAGTTTCAGTAGAAGTAAATATTTCCATTTACTGATAGACGAACAAGAATATCTTTGTAGTTTATTTTTACACTATAGTTTCAGTAGAAGAAAATATTTCCATTTACTGTTATAGCGCCGATATAAGGATTTATCTCTAATTGGATAATGAGATAGATATAAAGATAGATGTTACCACCATACTATTTCAATTGGTTCAGCATAGACAACAAACACAAAAATGAACCCTGATTGGATCAGGCGCTAATGGAATCGGCTTACTAGAGTTTTCAAATCAAGGTTCAAAGGGTACCGCTGTGAATGCTACTATATAAATTAATCAATAAATCAATCCCTTTCATTGTTTTTCTCGAACATTCCCTTTAATATTGTAAAGTTTACCTCCCCCTAGAATATCTATCAGCTGGGTGAATGCATTAGTTCCTAAAAGATTAAATGATTTTATATTTTTTTAATTTTTGGAAAAGTTATTTTAAAATGGAAATTTTTTAATAAAAATAATAGTTTATTTAAATACTAGCTTGGGACTAAAAGTTACTAAAAGTTACTCCCGCCGTTTATCCGCACTTGAACGATTTTACCAGTAAACTAAATTTTCGCTTTCAAAGTCGACCAACTCAACTAAGAATCTCAAAACCAAGCTTAGAACATTCCCGTGGATCTCCCGAGTTCCCCAATCAATATTTGAGGCAAATCGGTCCTTTGTTCCTGAGTTATGATCGGACAAACAGATTTACAAACAGAGATTACAACTTTATATATGTAGATTCAATGTTTAGATACCTGTTAGCTGAAAATTGTCCTGCAATGATATTAATATTCTTTTTTATGCTGTCCAAAAAAGATTAAAAAATTTTCAAATTGCAAGATTTCGTTAAAATATTTTCACAAACACTTCCGAAAGAACCAAAATATCAAATGTAACGAGAGCTTGCAGAAAAACAGTATTTGCTGAATCNCCCCCCCCCCTACTAAGGGTTGCAACATACGTTGAATCTTTTCAAATGACCAGAAATTCTTTGAAAATGGCGATATAAATTTAATTTTACAGCTGCAAGAAACCAAAAATGTAAAAATGGCTGAATAAATTCCACACAGTTGTCCATAAAGTCTCATCCTTTGTGGGTAACCCTGTATTATTTAATATTTAAATATTATTTAATAAACTAGCCTAGATCCCGGCGTTGCCAAGGGTACTCAAAGTTACTCCCGCTGTTTACCCGCGCTTGGTCGTAAATTTCGATTATAGCTATTTTTTCCCTATGCAATTGTCGACCCATTCAAATTGTAATCTCAAAAGCTAAAATCATTCCCGCGGTTCTCCCGAGTTCCCCAATCAAAATTAAGTCAAATAATTCCAGGGGTTCTTGAGTTATGATCAGAAATACAAACAAACAAACAGAGATTACTACTTTATATAGATTCTTTGGAAGAAAAATATGAATATCCCTGAGGATCGAGGTTAACCCTATCCACCTCGGGCTGACTGGGTGAGGGGGGGAGGAGGGGGGGAATAGGGATAAAGTTGGAGGAGGGAAATCTGGCCAAATTCTGAGGAATCTCGTCCTAAAGAAATATCAAATTAACTATTTGATTTTAATTTTTTTTCTTCATAAAGGAGCTGATCACTCGTCTCCAACTCGAATTTCTTGTCCCTAGATGTTTGCAACTTAATTTCGCAGTCGATATTTTAACAAATTCTGCTAATAGATGTATAGTTTAAACTTTCAGAATGATTTATATCATTAGAGAATTAGAGTTTGAGGAAATTGTTAATTTTTTAGATTGTTTTAGATTTGAAAAAATACAAAAAACAGTATTACTCAAAAAAAGTCGAGACAAAATTTGGTGTTCTTAAGATGACTTTTAATAAAATGACACACATCTTAAGAATTCAAGAATTTAAGGAAAAAAGTTCAATTCGTTCTATTTTTAGTAAAAAAAAATACTTTTTTAAGGCAAACAAGTTTTTAAACCCAACAATTGTTTTAATGCAATAAAAAATAAGAAATTATAAAAACTCACTTGAGCAATAATTTTTTCCTAATCTTTATGACTTAAACCAAAAATATGTATTTTTCCTACATGTTACTTACATATTGATAATCTTGAGATTCTCTGGAATATTTTTTCTTAAACTTTGATCTGACATCTTTTTCTCCTTTTCTTTTTTGTCCTCGTTTATTTTTGGGATTTTTCATTTCTTTTCTTTCTTGTTTTCTGAACTCCCTTCGAGATTCTTTCTTGTCAATTTCCTCTTTGCTGTTCTTTTTCCTTCCGCGTAGATTTTTCTCTTCTTTTCGTTTTGCTTTTCGTTCATCTCTTCTACTTTCCTTTCCCCCGCCACGGACTGAGGAACCCTGGAAAGAATTTTTTTACTTTTTTTACATTATGAAAATTTAATATTTACTTTTTGTTCATTTCTTCTGCTTTCCGTCCCTCTGTCACGGACTGAAGAAACCTTAAAGTAAAAAATGTAGAATTGGGAAAAAAGAAATTATCGAAATTAAAATACTTTTGTTTTTCTTCTTGAAGACTTTTCCTCTTCTTTGTTCTGTTTTCTAAAATAAGTAAAATTATGTAATTATTTCGGTTTATTTTTTAAAATTTAGATGTTTAAAGCTCATATAATACAAAAAACCTACCATTGTTATTAAAGGAACTGTAAGCGTAATTTAGAGTAACCGATTTTCAACGGTACCCATGATCTGATCAAGTATTAATTAGATATCGATATTTTTCTTTTTTTAAACTGTATATTTTCATTTGCGGTTTATCTGCGAAAGGGCCTTGCGCATTCCTTGCTTATAAGAAGCAATGGAGAAACTCACAGAAATAAACACTTTTCGAGTATCTTCCATATTTCTTATCAGATTAAGATTTCAAGGGTACCGTTGCAAATCCTATTTGCATGGAGGGTCACTTTAAATTCCGCTTACAGTCACTTTAAGAATAAAAAAACATTTAAAAACCTTAAATCTTTTCGTTGTTGAACTCTACTTTCTGACTTATCCCCTGAAAATGCATTTTTAATATTATTTATTCAAAAAAACTATAATTTTATTTTAAACTTTTATACCCAAGTTATAGCATCAGGTCCTTGTCGTATATATCAATACAATTCGGAGCAGTGCCATCGAAAGCTTTCATCTAATTTAAAATCATAGCAAAAACAAAACTTATATCAATACAATAAAGACGACTTTCTATTTTGATTTTGATTTCTACCAAGCTTTTAAGCAGCATGGATACACAGAAGCGTCAATTAAAAGCTCCTCTTTGATTACTTGTAAACTTGTAATTTAAAAGCTTGTTATAAATCAAAACTTAAATCGAAGTCGTCTTTATTATTGATATAAACGCCGATCACTGTATCAATTACAAAGCTTATCATTATAAAAAGATAAAAACCAAGCTACTTAAAAAAACGTGTTTTTCCTTGACAACGACATTTCTTACAGTTTTGAGTGAAACTTATGCCTATTTTTACAACCCTTAGGGGCTGGGCCTGGGCCTTTTTAGGGTCAACGAAGTGTTAAGAAAAGTAAACTTACCATTTTTGTCGAATGAAACTAAGCCTCTTTTCAAGGTCCTAAAGGCAAAAAAATGTTGATTTAATTTCAAAATGATTTCATCAGGAATTTATAAAAGAAACGCTATGGTTTTAAATAATCTAATTTTTTAAAAAAGTTTTTTTTTGATACATTTCATCTTTGACACAATTTTATTATTTTTAGGAAAAGAAATAATATTTACCTTTTACTTATCTTACGTCGAGGTTTGCTTGGTTCTTTATTATTGCTAAAGTTTCTTTTTGATGGTTTAGTTTTCAGACGTTTTCTGTCATCTTCATCAACATCATTATATTCATCTTCATCATCATCATCATGCTCAACATCATTTTCGGAATAATCTTCATCATTATATTCATCATCAGAATGTTCATCAGTATTATATTCATCAGCAGAATATTCATCAGTATTATATTCATCAGCGTTATGTTCATCAGTATTATATTCATTTTCATGATGTTCATAATCTTTTACGTTAGAGTGCACTTTCAGTGAGCTTTCTGAATACCCATACGGGGAACTTTGTTGGCCATGACCTGTTTTTTGGCCACCGTAAATTGCAAACTTTTGGCCTTCTCGTTTACTTTGGTCAGGATGAATATTAGTGTTTGTTTGGAAACTGTTTTTAGTTTCATCGTTTTCTTTGATATCTTCTACATCTGGTTTAATTTTATCAAAAAAATGCATTATACACTTATTTTGTTGTGGGAAGGGGGGGGGGGTTGCTTTTTTATACATAGAGGTGGCTTAAACTTGTAACTAGGGTTGCTAATCGTTTTCTTCGTTTTGTTCGTTTGTAGAGTGTTGGTCTAAACATTATTTTGATAAAAATTCCTGAAAGAGTTGAGAAGATATCTTGTTCTAACTCTGGAAGCCTATCTTCAATGTACACAGGTTCAAATCTAGAAGAAAAAAATTTATGAAAATTTATTTTTGCTAGTTCTTAAATAAATACAATGGTCGACGTATATATCAATACAATAAAGACGAAAGACGAATAGATTTGAATGTCTAACAAGCTTTTTACAAAATACAAGTTTACAAGTAAATATAAATTATTCTGTTAATTGACAGCTTCTCATTGATTCCGTGTTTATGTGTATCCAAGCTGTTCAAAGCTTGGTAAAATATCGTCTTCATTGTACTGATATATACGACGACGTCTGTACAGAAAAAAATCTTTATTTTTTAGTACCCAAAGGATTGAGTCTATACCACAAACTCAAATTTTCTAATTCCTATATCTTAGCAACTTGATAGTGTAAACCTTTGATTTTTTAAACTTAGATTACTTAATATAACAGAATTCATATTTGAAATAGCTAAGGCCCACGACATTGGGTTGCAAATATATAGGGATTAGAAATCAGAGTTTGTGGCAAAAACTCCGTTCCTTTGAAGAAAACTTTGTTTTGACAAAATTTGTAAAATAGATAAAAGCGGTTTAATTGCACTGCTGTCAATTGTCAATTTCAATGACACTGAAAAAAAACATTTAGGTAATGTGTATTTAAAATACAGTAGAATCTTTGTGATTTTATGTTTATATTATTTTTTCGATCAAAATAGCAGAATTTAAAGACAAGTGGTTTTATTTTAAATCTAAATAAAAAAAATTTAGTTTATTTAGTTTTTTTACCTTGAAAGATTAGCCACTGGAAGAACTTCGTTCGAAATGTCTAAATATTTAGTTGAAAATTAAATTATCTCTTACATGGACTAATTGCTGAAGAAAGAAGACAAAATTTTTTTTTTCTAAACCTTTTATCTTTACAACCTGATGGTGTAAACTTTTGATATTTCACATAGCTTTAAATAACGAAGGTCTATGACATCTGGTTGCAAAGATATAAGGATTTGAAAATCAGAGTTTGTGGCAAAAACACAATTCCTTTGATCGTTAAGTTATCATAATACTAATAATACTATTTTTAGATTTGTGTGTTTAGGTTTGAAATTTCCCAAAAATAATGATGGGTGATTTCTCATCAATCATTCCCCTTAGCACTTTTCAGGCTTGCCAAATTATACTCTAAAGAAGGAGAAGAAGAAGAAGAAGAAGAAGAAGTAGCGTACTTTCAAGTGACTCTCCATGCAAAGATGGCAGTTTAAAACCTTTATCTGATCAATACTGTTGAAGATATGGTCGTTTTTCTCGGTTTAAATGTTTAATTCTCATGATTCCTATATATTTCCCTACAGTAGAAATGCGCCAGTCACTTACGTAGAGAAACCAAAATTGACAATAATCAGTTTTTTAAATTACAAACATAAGACGAAGCTTTTAAGGGTACCAATGTGAATCAGGCAATGGAGGATCCCTTGAGTCTACCCTTTCAGTCCCTACATATACTTGGGTGTTTCTTTTACCTTCTCCAGCTTCCTGCATTGGCTCCTTTGTTCTTTCCTGTTTTCTAAACAAAATAAGGTATTTGTCTTAATAAAAAGTTTAAAATGAAAAAGGCGGGGGGTTATTTTCGGGAAGGTGCAATCTATTGTGATAATTTACACTATAATTTCAAACATAATTTATTATTCAAAAATAAACTATTAAAAATTCAGGAAGCATTTGCATTTGCCCTTTTTGTCCGCCAGGTGGTGGGAAAGTGGCGGCTTGGTGGCGGGTACAAAATTCGGGCCCTTACATTCCTAATTTTTGTTAAATTTTTTACAAAAAAGTTGTTTAGATATCACTTGTAATGTAATGAAGATATACTATTCAAATACGTTGATTATAACCATTCAATATTTGGTATTAAGTATTCAAGTTCTAATTTAAAGTGTGTGATAAAACTATATAAAATTATATATACTTAATTTATAATTGAGAATGCAGGGGGGGGGGTGAACTGTGAGGGGGTGGAATCGAAAACTTATTTCAGTCTACAGAATAAGAAGAGGGGTTGCACTTAAACTTATGAATGACATAACCATGACAAACCTCTTGTTTTTTCGCTCTTCAGACCGTTCTTTCCAACCTTTTCCTCTTCTTATGTCTGCAAGTTCCTTTAAATTTCTTCCAAAAATACTTCGAATATTTCCTAAAACCTCCGCCAGGGGAGCTCTGATAGTTCCTAAACTCTCCGCTAGGGGATCTGGTGTGCTGTAGACTAGAGATGGGGAAAACTGTAAATCTTTACTCTGTCTGCTAAAAAAGCATTATTTTCTCTTGTTTTGAAATTACAAACTTTGCTTAAAATATGGGAATTTCATCGGTTTCCAGGGGAGTGCATTTCATGTTGTTTAAAAGCAAATATAGCTATAACTAGTATAGTTATTAAAACAATAATTAAGAGAAATGGTTCTGTTTACAATGTACAATTGCTCTTTAAAGTCATGACTTGAGTCTAAGGATCGACTTCCTATTCAGTGTATGATGAGAAAAAGAAATAAAAAAGTATTGAAAACCCATCCTGAGGCCGAATTTAAAGAATTTGAGCGGCGGCTTAAATTTAAGCCGCAGCTCAAATATGGTTGGTTTCACTTAAAATTGTATTTAATGTTTCAAGATTTAAGCCGGTGCTCAGTTGAAACCGATTTTTGGCATATTTAAGACACGGCTCAAATTCATTAAAGTCGGACAAAGATTCCTGTAGAAAATAAAAAAATGTAGGTTTTTATAAATTTTGGCAAGTTTTAATTAATAAAACATAATAAATATAATAAAATATAATAACTAGCTTGGGAACCCAGCGTTGCACAGGGTATTCACGCCGTTTACCCGCACTTGAACTATTTTACCGGGGAAAGCATGTTCGATCTATAAAAGTCGATCAACTCAGCTTAGAATCTCAATACCAAGCCGTGGTTCTCCCGAGGTCCCCAATCAAAATTTGAGACAAATCAGTCAGGGGTTCCTGAGTTATTGTCGGAAAAACAAACAAACACCCAAACAGAGATTACAACAGTATGTATATAGATATAGATATAATAAGTAATAATGCATTTCCTTGAAGATCTGATTGGAACAGAAGCCTATGATAATATTAATTTTATTTTAAGTGAATTTTTAAATTATGAGACAATGTCTCTTATAACAATGTTGAAGTGTATTTGAACTTCTTTTAAAATTTTTCCTAGACACTTATTAAATCCCCTATTAATTGAAATGGGCACACTGCACAATTGATGAGGCCCTTGCGCATTGGATTATAATTAATGGCTTAACTTGAGTCTAAAAGTCGTCTTTCCGGTTAGCACTAGGGCTGGGCACGTTTCAACTTTTTATAGCCGTTTCGTTAACTGTTAGTTACAACCATTAAAAAATACAAACTTCCGTTAGCCGTTAAATTTTTTATTTTAATTTTCCGTTTTATTTAAATTACCGTTAGCTTACGCTCTCAATTCTATTAACGGCGTTAGCAGAAAATTTTCAACAATTGATAACGGCTCTAGGCGTTAATGGTACCGTTATTGATAACGGCTCTAGGCGTTAATGGTACCGTTATTGATAACGGCTCTAGGCGTTAATGGTACCGTTATTACAATTTACAAAATTTCGTTGACAGTTTAAAAATCGTTAACAGTACAGCCGTTAACGGCATATTACAGTATTAACCGCGTTAAAGGCAAAAAAATCGTTAACGGTTTATAAACACAGATGACGACATTTAAAAACATCAAATGAGTAAGATTTTTAAATTAAAAAAAAAATAATATTTGCAATTTTAATCACAAAATGACAAAATTTACCGATTTTAGCTTTTTTAAAGTTAACGTTTTTAACCGTTGATTGTTTTACAAAAACAGCTAATATTTTATATAACGATTTCAAAATTAACGGTTTTTGTTGTTCGTTAACGGACTCTTCCGTAAATTTTCGAAAACCACCGTTTCGTTAACGGAACTTTGCTCAGCCCTAGTTATCACCCTATATCAATTGCTTAGGATAAGGTTTAATAAGTGGGTGAGGTGCCTAATTAAGCTTTAAACCCAATGGATGGAATAGTACATTTGAAATTTCCAAGCCGGGTCAACCTTTCCGGTCCCATTTTGTACTGTACCTAGCCCTATAGACAGGACAAGCCGGTGCAACAAGGTTGACGCGGTCAGACTTTATGCTTCATATAGGTTGAATTTACTTTTACTAAAGCGCAGAGGTGCGTGAAAATACAGTGAAAGTAATATGTCAAAGAAGAGAAGACATAAACGTTTAAAAAGAAAAAACAAAAGAAAGCAAAGAAAGAAGACAGCAGCAAAGAAAGAAAGAAAGAAATAATAAAATCAAAGAAAAAGGAAGAAAGTAAAAACCAAATGGAACAAATAACAAATAATGTAACAAACATGATTGACAAACTAGCAAACAAACAAAACATAAAAACCTTTGAAAGTAATTATAAAAAATGTTAACAAACCTGTGAACTTAAAGTGTTTACACACAACGAGAGTAATACACATATAATCATTGCTATTCCTTTCTATGGTAATGCAGAAACTGTACTAAGGATATCAAAGATTAAATTGCCGGGGTAAGATGAGGGATGGTAATTACATATAAAGAAATCTTCTATTTCTATTTCTATTCTATACAGGAGTAAGGCACGCCACTGCAAACTGTAGAAAGTGTTGAGCTAAGATTGCTCATTGTCAAGTACTCTTTGTTAAGGACTATGGAACAGCATTGAGAGGAAACCAAGCCACCACAGATGTTGTCCTGATGAATCCTGCTAGCTATTTATCGTGTTAATATTTTATGCCATTTCAGATAGTTTTATACAATGGGACTTAACTTCAATTTTTAAATTATTAATTAGCCAACAGAACCACCAGGAAAACATTCTTAAATACTTTGTATAAGATGATGTTAACAACTTTTATTTGAGATATATAAAATATTCAATTCAATCCCCTATGAGAAACTAATTAAGGATATTGAATAGATTTTTAACCCGTAAAAGATCTGCCTCAGTAGGAACGTGATCCGAAGTATTATCTCGTACTGAGTCCGAATTTGATGAATTTGAGCCGTGTCTCAAATCCCCCAAAGACCAGCTTCAACTGAGCGCCGGCTTTTAATCTTGAATCATTGAATACAATTTTAAGTGGTACCAACCATATTTGAGCCCTGGCTTAAATTTAAGCCGCGGCACAAATTCTTTAAATTCGGCCTCAGATTACTTAATTGGGATTCCGGGTTTCAAAGTTATAATGCAAGGAAAGTTATTTCGGTGTACTTAGGTGTAGTGTAGTTAGGTGTACGCATCATCTGTACTGCAGTGTACTGTCTCTGGGTGGTAATGTAAACACAGACGGATGTCACAGCCTGACATGGGATCCATCTTTCACATATAAACAATGAAATAGTATGATCATAGGAAACTATTAAGTGATATATCAAAATAATCAAAATTAAATGCTTTTGGCCTCCTCGGATACTAAACGAACACTGATGCGTCTATTCTTGTTTACAAATTTCGCCCTGAGAGATTTGGTTCAAATATGTACGCAGAGTATACGCAACTGCAATTAACACATATGCAATTAATCCTTCATTCAATTTACTTTAGTAAACGAAACACATATGCAATTAATCCTAAATACAATTTACTTTAGTTTGACGTAATGCATTTGCAATTAATCCTATATACAATTTACTTTAGTTTGACGTAACATATATGCAATTAAACCTTTATTCGATTTACTTCAGTTTAACGTAACACATATGCAATTAATCTTATATACAGTTTACTTTAATTTAACGTAACACATAAGCAATTAATCCTTTAATACAATTTACTTTAGTTTAACGTAACACATATGCAATATATACACTCTAGTCTACACTCTACTGACATAAAGAAGTTTTCTATTCCCTATATCTTTGCAACCTGATGGTCTAAACTTTTCAAATTTGGTCTAATATACTAATTACTGTAAGTGGAATAAGGAAAGAAACCCGTGAAAAAAAAGAATGTTAAAAATTAAGCAGCATATAAAAATCTTCAAAATTAAGCGGCATATAAAAATCTTCAAAATTAAGCAGCATATAAAAATCTTCAAAATTAAGCGGCATATAAAAATCTTCAAAATTAAGCGGCATATAAAAATCTTCAAAATTAAGCAGCATATAAAAATCTTCAAAATTAAGCAGCATATAAAAATCTTCAAAATTAAGTAGAACTTAAAATGTAATTAAGAAATACCAAATTTTTTAAAGCCTTTTTTTTGTTGCTCTCAATTTACCTGTTTAGAGCAAATACATATATGAGGGAATCTAAAAATTAAACGTGAACAGTGAACACATTATATTTAGTTTTTTTATTATAAAGGATCTGTTTACTCGCTTTAGGTCTACATTAATTATACTAATTTGCAACCTGGTGTCAAAGAGGTTTAATAAATAGCTATAAATTAAGCTATGCCTCAAATAGTCAAAGGTTTACACCACGAGGGAGGGAGTCCAGAGTTCCTCAAACAGTAATCACCGCCACCCAAATCTGTTTTGCGGCAAGCGCGCTCCTAAATTGGTAATCTCCACCACCTCAATTAGTAATCACCGTAAAATTTTGTTTTCTGTGATTTGAATATAATGCACTTTTAACACAATTTTCGACATCTATCGGAGTTTTATGGCATCTGTATTGACTTAAACTAAATTTTCAAATTATTTTCAGATTTGTTTGGTCAACAAAAGCTGAGAATTAAGGCACAGTTCATTTTAGCCGAATCTTAGATCCAATTCGCCACTTTAATGACTGCATTTCATGATTGGCGTCAAGATGCAAAAAAGGTCGGGCTGCCTGTTTACTAAAAATTATCTCATCCCACCCAAAGTAATATCCATCTTCATTTAAAAGATATTTTCATAAAACCTTTACAGTGTTTAGATTTTTGTATTCGCCTACTCGAGTTCAACATCTACAACAAAACTAATTATATGCATAGAAAGAACATAAAATTTTGAAAAATTAGTCTCATCACACCGACTACTGAAAATGAAGTATTTAGTCCACTAATAATGGGTTAAAGTTTCCTCTCCATATAAGGAGTTTAAAACAACATTCAGAGGAAAATGTCGCAAACATTCTTAAAGCGAAACTTGAAACTAAACAACGTAATATATTTCTAACACTTAGTGTGACATATTTATTGATTTATTTTCGAAACTAAGGAGCAATAAAGAAAGCTTTAACAATATTGTACACCATAGGGCCATTAAAAGAGGTCAATATGGTCTTATTTCTAAGAAATAAACGATCTAATTTTACGCTTTTTTGGGCTGATTACTATTTGAGGTGGTGGAGATTACCAATTGAGGAGCGCGCTTGCCGCAAAACAGATTTGGGTGGCGGTGATTACTATTTGAGGAACTCTGGACTCCCTCCCTCACACCACCAGGTGCAAAGATACAAAGATTAAAACATTCGAGCTTTGGCGAGTAATCAGTTTCTTACGCAAAGTCGGGTTTAGAAAGCGATGTCTTCTTTTGGGGCGTTGAGCTCACCATGGAACAGAAAGGAAACAGAAGGAAATGCAGGCCCTCACGTTGAATTCACCACGGAAAAGAAAGATATGCAGGCCCTCAAGCTGTGTGCGCCTTAGCTTTTAAAAGGATTGTAATGTTATATTTTAAAATCACCTCATGCAGTACCAGTCAAACCTTTATCTGATCAATAATGTGGAAGATATCGTCGTTTGTCTACATAGTTTGCACAGTGTGTATTTCAGGCAAACTCATCCATTATTTTTCATCTAATCTTCAGATGCAGATTAACTCGATTAACAACGGCCCCCTTAAACACGTTGTCTAATTAAGTATATATCGATTTTTGTAATATTAAAAAACAGATTGTTTCCAATTGGAATTGTTCAACACAAGTGACTTTCACCATTCTCCAACACAATAAAATATAGGAATCATGCTTATCAAAAACTTTATTAAAAAAAAACATTATCTTAGACATTACTGACTAGACAAAGGTTTCGGGGTTAACGTTGTGAACTAGGCATTGTTATCTTTTGCATGGAATTGAAATTACAACAACAGCCCATTTAATTGGAGGGTCAATTTGTTTAATTTATTTTTGTTAAGGAGAATTAAAACCTTTGTTAGCGGCAGCAGAACAAGACTCGTTTATTACCATAATATTATACTATCTCAATAAATTCATATTTAAAAACCTTTATTTTGTTTAGATGATAAATTTACTCCAGATTCTACAGTTTCAGACGAGAGTATCAGTGTATAGTGTATTTATTTATTTAAAACTACAAATCTACGAAAACCACTAATCACTCGAGTAAGAAAGACTTTGCTCAATTAAGTTTACACTTTTGTCGTCTTTCTTCTGCATTTATAACTGGTAAAATTTGGCAGACGCTGAACTCTTCGAGTGTGCGAGGTGGGGAAGACTTCACTGCAGATTTTACTTTTGTACACTTGACCACTTTTTCAACAATTTTCAATTAAATTAGTATTTATTTAGGGCTAGGTTAGGTTAAGACACTTTCTGGGCCGAGCACTGCGGCTAGGACAGGCTAGAGGGCTGAGCGCTGCGGCCACGGGTTATGACACTTTCTGGGCCGAGTGCTGCGGCTAGGATTCAATCTTGATCTACAAATGTCATCCCCCCTTAATCATGCTTTTAATTAAGCACGGCAGTGAGGTCTTCCCCACCTCGCACACTCGAAGGTTGGAGTTCAGCGTATGCCTAAAAATTTCAGCCATTTTCTTGCTCCTTTGTCATTAATATAACATCTGCCAAGTTTTAGCCCTAACAACTTTCTTACGTGAACTTTAATCCGAAAATTAAAAGTTTACAATTTTTCTAGTAATAACAAAATTTAATCAGATTTAATATATTTTATTACATGTTTTAAAAATACATTTTAGCATTTTAACATCTCTTAAAACTTTCCTATATGAAAGCATGAGGCCATTTGTTAAATAAAATTGCCCATTTATCCAGCAAAGGATTTGAGTCTTTGCAACAAACTCAAATTTTCCAATCCCAATATCTATCGAACCTGCATGGTGTACTTCTTAGATATTTCAAACTTAGGTTATAAGCTCTAGCAGAATTAATAGTTTGAAATATCAAAGGTCTACGACATTTGGTTGCAAAGATATAGAAGTCAGAAAATCAGAGTTTGTGTCGAAAGACTCAATTCCTTTGTCCTATCAGATAATTGATAACTCTCATGAAATATTACGTTACATACGATTACGGGGTAACAAGAGATCATGATGAGATTCAGAATAGATCAAGAGATCATGATGAGATTCAGAATAGATCAAGAGATCATGATGAGATTCAGAATAGATCAAGAGATCATGATGAGATTCAGAATAGATCAAGAGATCATGATGAGATTCAGAATAGATCAAGAGATCATGATGAGATTCAGAATCAATCAAGAGTCGGAACCTAACAAGGGGATGGAACTTACCAAAGGTATAAAACATGAACGTGGAACCACCGAAGGGGTGGAATTTACAAAGAAAAGGAACACATATCTATTGCCTAACGTAGCCATACCAAACCAAAATTTACAAAATACATTTATTCAAACAGCGTATGAAATAGGTTTCACGTGGGCATTTAATATAATATTTTGTCTGCGGTATTAAGAAAGTTAAATATCTCTCGGTCCTGTATTAAAAAAAAGTTACAAAATGTAAAAAAAGGTTCTTTCAGGTACATCTTCTAGTCCTCCTCGTAGTTGGAGAAACTGTTCTCCTAGTCCTATTTGAACTCTGCAAGGCAACAGAATTGGAGAAAATGTTCTCCTAGTTCTATTTGAACTCAGCTAGGAACCAGGATGGGAGAAACTGTTCTCTTAGTTCTATTTGAACTCTGCTGAGAACTAGAATTGGAGAAACTGTTCTCCTAGTCCTATTTGAACTATGCAAAGAACCAGAAATGGAGAATCTGTTCTCCTAGTCCTATTTGAACTGTGCAAGGAACCAGGATGAGAGAAACTGTTCTCTTAGTCCTATTCGAACTCTGCTAGTAACCAGAATTGGAGAAACTGTTCTCCTAGTTCTATTAGAACTTTGCAAGGAACCAGGATGAGAGAAACTGTTCTCCTAGTTCTATTTGAACTCTGCTGAGAACCAGAATTCGAGAAACTGCTCTACTAGTTCTATTTGAACTCTGCATGGAACCATGTTGAGAGAAACTGTTCTCCTAGTTCTATTAGAACTTTGCAAAAAACCAGGATGAGAGAAACTGTTCTCATAGTTCTATTTGAACTCTGCTGAGAACCAGAATTGGAGAAACTGCTCTACTAGTTCTATTTGAACTCTGCATGGAACCATGTTGAGAGAAACTGTTCTCCTAGTTCTATTAGAACTTTGCAAGGAACCAGGATGAGAGAAACTGTTCTTCTAGTTCTATTTGAACTCTGCTAGTAACCAGTAAGCCTGAATGACGTGACCACTTTACTGCACTGCCATTGGTGGAATTTCTGGTCAAGTAATACGGACGTAAAAATAATATTATGAATGAAATCTATTGAAAATAGAAATAACAAATATAAAAGTAAACCTAATTTACAATTAGCTTCCTCTGGGATATCATCGTTTTCAGATTGGTTGCTTATTTGCTGAATATGATCTTTTTAAACCTACTACTTTTATACAAAATTGTATATATATTAATTTTCGTATATATTTGACACAGTTTTATATCAATTTCTTGAGACAGGAACATCAGATATGACTTTCATGGGTCGCGATCAAGAGCTAAAGTGATTAGCTTTCAGCCTATACCCCCTTTCATTTTCCCTTTACTGTCCCTTTAAGAACCCAGTCAACCGAGGGGAGGAAGGTCAGCCACAACAATTTCTAGTCCGAGCCACATTCTCCTCATTTTCTCGTCCGAGGCACCTCTAAATCCTCGTCCTGCTATTATTATTTTTTAAAAGTGTCTAGTCCTCGAAGATAAAACAATTTTTTAAGAATCTTTAGGGCATAAATGAAATATTGAATTTTAGTAAATCGAAAAAAATAGTTTCAATTGTATCAAAGTTTTCGAGTTCTTCGAGTTCTATGTCCTTAAAAATGTTCACTTTTTTAACGCGCATTTTCAGATATTCTTGGTGTAGAATGCCGCAAATAATTCCGAGATTACAGAACTTTAATCTTTTTTCTTAATTATAGTGAAAACCATAAATTTTTTCCGGATGGTTCCATGGGGAAAATGATTGGCATAGGTATGCCAAATATTTTGCTATTTATTTCATATCACGAAGGTAGGCCATAACGGAGGCAGAAGAGTTTTAAGCTTTACCTTGATAAAGTTAGACATCATTCTCATGTCTGTTAAGATTCAAACATTATTTAATCATTGCAATACTTTCGTCTATCCATATTTTATGCCGTAACGTGGTCAGATTTGTTGAAAATAGTTTTATCTTCAAGATTTAGAAACTTTTCAAAACATATTAAAAGAAGGACGAGGATTTCGAGGTGGTTCGGACGAGAAGTTGTTGTGGCTGGCCTTCCTCCCCTCGTCTAGCTATTTAACTAATAACTTTTCTACCGAGTTCCCCAATCAAAATTTGAGGCAAATCAGTCAAAGCGTTCATGAGTTATGATCGGACATACAAACAACCAATTTAAAATTACTACTTTATATATAAAGACCGCAGCGTTCGGCCCCCTAGCCTGTCCTAAACGCATCGCTCGGCACAGAAATTGTCTTAACCTAACCTAACCCTAAAATAATATACAAATAAATAACAATAATTTTGCTGAAAATTAGATATCATATACAAAATTGATAGGAGGGGGGAGGAGGTGGGCGGTGGTCCAGAAATCATTCTCTAAGTGTGTAACTCTGAGCCGATACAGTGATAAAGAAAATGTCTAATTTTCACAATTTTTACTTTATCGAGATATTTATCTTCGTACCATTCACAGAAAATTTCCCCACAATTACTAGCTGGGCAAACTTAGGAAAATCTGAAATTTTTTTTTTTTTTATTTGTCAGAATTTTTCATTTTCCAAGATGGAAACTGCATTTTTGAGAACAGTTATCTGAAAATAGGCAAATATAATGCATTTAAGGAACATCAAGCAATATCAAAATTTAAAATTTACATTAAAAAAAATACAAAGGTTAAGAAATATCCTCGTTGGTAATGCAGACAACAACTTAATTCCATTCACGGAAAAATGTGGTCTTATCAAATAATCAGGAAAATAAAAAAATAATCATGCATAAATAAAAAAATGAGTATATGAGATCAAAAATGAATAAATAGTGCATTAGATCAAAAAATCGCTTGATTATAAATCACGATCTCCTCCTAGTCCTCTTTGAACTCTGCAAGGAACCAGAATGAGAGAAACTGTTCTCCTAGTCCTATTTGAATTCTACAAGGAACCAGAATGAGAGAAATTGTTCTCCTAGTCCTATTTGAACACTCTAGGAACCAGGATGGGAGAAACTGATCTCCTAGTTCTATTTAAACTATCCAAGGAACCAGGATGAGAGAATCTGTTTTCCTAGTCCTATTTGAACATGCTAGGAACCAGAATTGAAGAAACTTGAATAGAATATTAGGGCGGTGGTAGCCCAAGGAAATTATACGTGCGCATACCACATTCAAAACAGAGAACAGCGTTCGGCTAGCCTGTTCTAGCCGCAGCGCTCGGCCAAGATAGGGTCTTTAACCAGGCCTAATCCTAAAATATATACAAAGCGTCCCGTATCATATTAGATTATTTCCAAGTTTTAACACCAAAATAAACCCATATACTTTAAAAACCTAGCATTTTCTGCAAAAAAATTCTTATATTTATCCCTATTCAAGCTTTCAAAATGATATATTGTTCTCAAATTATCTTATTAGTCCCGAAAATCGTAATTTTGATTTTTGACTGATTAAAGATCTAATATGATGTGGGACACCCTGTACTAATATCCCTCATCTTGTAATTCAACATGGCACGTGCACGTAACGCGCGTAATTTCCTTAGGCAGCTGTCTAAAACTGTCCCATTAAAAACATAATTACACACAAAGTAGTATTTCTCATGTTTTTTAATATTTGAGGGTGAGAGAAGGAATAGATAATTGATCAGCTGTGGCTTGGAATGCTGGGGGCCGGGGTGGGAAAGGGCATCTGGTATGCGCTACGGGTATTACAGCTAGGGTCCAAGAAACATTTTAACCGGCAATATGTGGCGATGGCGAAGATGTCGGATAAATAATTCTGGACAATATGTGTTCTCGGTTAACTATAATTATTTGCAGGGAGGTTATGGGACCGAGCGCCGCGTATAGGCCAGGTTAGAGCAAATAGAATAGAATATTTATTAGAGTGGAATTTAGAAAATCCCTCGATATTAGTTTTGTCAGTCCCTTTCAGCCTGAAAGGGAGTTTAAAGTGTACAAATCATGTAAATGTTCACAAATTAGATGCAGTTACATTGATACAGTAAGTTCCCTAGAAGCTATCCATTTCAATTTCGAATTTATTTAAAAAACTTTTTAAATGAATTAATTAATGAATCATTTGATTTATAGTTATAACGGAAAATCATCGTTTGTAAAGTTGAAGGCATAGAGTCTATTTGAAATTATCATTGGTCAATTATGAAACCAGCCTATTTCATAATTTGGTTTTCTTTTAATATTAATTTTAGATTTTCTATAAAATGATGTTCCAGGGCCCAAAAGGTTATATAGCGCAAGTGAAGTACACCTGCAGTAAGGAAACAGTACAACAAAATGGCCGTTTTACACTTTTTTCTAGTAAATTCCACTCTAATATATATTCTGTTCTCTTTGGGTTAGAGGCTGGGCAATAGAGACATACTCAATTCACTCAATTTAATTTAATTAAAGCGTGTTCTCTAGCAAATCACTATCATCAACATATCATTAACATCAAAAAATATTCAAAATTATTAATCATTATGAAAAATTTGGTTGAATTCAAAAATTATCTGCGTTTTTCAGTTTGCACAAAAGTCTCAATAGTTAGCTGACTTTAGTTCCCAGGAAATTATGCCAACTTTTTAATCACAAAAAAAAATTATTCAAAAATGAAGGAAGGTCGAGGGAGGGGGCGCGCCCAGGATCGCAATTAAGATGTCGGGAAAATAATTCTGGACTTTATATGTTCCACATCGGTTTGTCAGACGAGGGAGGAAAGGCAACCTCTCCTGCACAGCTTCCCAACCTCATTTTACCTATTTGCGGCAGTGCGCGTCCCCCGAGGGCTTCCGAACCTTCCCCAAAAAGTCTTCCCTCGGGGGACATGCACTGCCGCAAATAGTTAAAATGAGGTTGAAGATGTGGGGTAGGTTGCCTTCCCTCCCTCGTCGGACACTAGATGTTTTCATGCATTTACTCGAAACATCATTAAACCCCCCCCCCCCTCCCTCTTCTAAATAAAAATAAAGCTTACCTCCATTATCAATTCTATTTAAAACTCTTGGCTCCGAGCTCGGAAACTGCATATTTACAACAATATATCTGCAATATAATAACTAAGTCTCTAAAACTACGAATAGAATTAATGTTTTCAAGTTCCTTATCTATAGTATAGTGTCTATGAGACACCACATCGAGCTAGTTTATGACTCATTTATGATTATGTCATACACGTATATCAGACTTACGAAAACTTTTCATAAAGAGATTCTGTACGGACGCGTCACGCGGCGGCAGTTGGTTTGGTTTGGTTAACTCAGAAAAACGGCTGTAACAAATACAAATTCAATTCTCAAAAGAGAACTTTTCTGCGTTTCAAATGCACAGGTTTGATTTCATTTCACAAATATGATATTAGTTAGCAAAATCATGCATTTCTGCGCTGCGCAAACACACATGAAAATCACACTTGATAAAAAATTCAGGACGCATGTTTTTTCGTGCGCCTGAGCGTTTCCATTCCAATAATGTCAACTTTCTTAAAAACTTTAATTCCATTTATCAAATATGATTATTGAGCAAAATCATGCATTTCTGCACTGCGCAAAAATGCATGAAAAACACACTTGATAAAAAAATTCAGGACTGCATGTTTTTTTTCGTGCGCCTGTGCGCGTTTCCATTCAAATCTTTCAAGTTTCTTAAAAACTTTGATTTTATTTCAGAAATATGATATTATTTAGCAAATCATGCATTTCTGCACAGCGCAAAGACACATGGAAATCACACTATGATAAAAAATTCAGGACTGCATGTTTTTTTTTGTGCGCCTGTGCGTTTCCATTCCAATTTTTCAACTTTTTGAAAAACTTTAATTCCATTTATCAAATATGATATTATGGATAACAAAAAAATTCAGGACTGCATAATTTTTTTCGTGCACCTGTGCGTTTCCATTCCAATCTTTCAAGTTTCTTAAAAACTATGATTTCATTTATCAAATTTGATATTATTTAGCAAAATCATGCATTTCTGCACTGCGCAAACACGCATGGAAATCACACAATTGACAAAAAATTCAGGTCTGCATGTTTTTTTCATGCGCCTGTGCGTTTCCATTTCAATCTTTCAACTTTCTTAAAAACTTGGATTTCATTTCACAAATATGATAGTATTTTGCAAAATTATGCGTTTCTGCGCTGCGCAAACAGGCATGAAATTCACACTTGATAAAAAATTCAGGACTGCATGTTTTTTTTCCGTGCGCCTGTGCGTTTTTATTCGAATATTTTTTAACTGCAAAGATTCAGTTCTCTCAAATTTTCTTTTTATTTGTTAAAACAATGCGCCTGTGCACCGCCCATAAACGCATAAAAATGACAGATGATAAAAAAATCAGGACCACATCTTTCTTCTGTGCGCCTATGCGTTTTCATGTTCAAAGATTCATCTCTCTCAAAAAGTTTTATTTTGTT
This sequence comes from Eurytemora carolleeae, assembly GCF_000591075.1. NCBI lineage: Eukaryota > Metazoa > Arthropoda > Copepoda > Calanoida > Temoridae > Eurytemora > Eurytemora carolleeae. Next base: position 229,833 of record NW_019396564.1, on the reverse strand, counting down.
TGGTTTTTATCTGAGAAGAAATTTAAAAATATTGTAAAATTTAATTAAAATAAATTTTTAAGTTAAAAAAAGTTTGCTTTTTATTTTTTAAAACCGTGCGCCTCTGCGGCGCTGCATAATTGCATGAAAATGACACATGATAAAAAAATCAGTATTACAAAAAGGGCGTGTCCGTAAAATGAATATTAAAGGCGTGGTGGCTAAATAATTTGGTAAAAGAATCTGTTTTTTACAGAATATGGTTTTTTTCTCTGATCCACAAATACAAATTCAATTCTCAAAAGAGAACGCAATTCTGCGTCTCAAATGCACAGGATTGATTTCATTATACAAATATGATATTATTTAGCAAAATCATGCGTTTCTGTGCTGTGCAAACACGCTTGAAAATCACACTTGATAAAAAATTCAGGACTGCATGTTTAAAAAAAATATTCCAATGAAAACACACAGGGGCACGGAAAAAGCATGCAGTTCTGAATTTTTTATCAAGTGTGTTTTGCATGGGCGTTTGTACAGTGCAGAAACGCATGATTTTGCTAAATAATATTGAAAACCTTTGAAATTCAAGATTGGCTGTATGCACAATGTGTATATTCAAATTTAGTTCTGGAAGGGGTACCCTACTAACCCAAAAACTTAAAAATATGTATGACATATGTATATATACATATTTTTAGGTTTAGGAATACGTAAAAATACGCATTTTCCATACATATGACATGTATTTTCAAAACCATTTCTTTGGTGAAAATACGTATTTGACAAATGCTTATTTAAAAAACCTAAAAATCCAATGAATCAGGAATTTTTAGGTTTTTTTCTATACGTGAAAATAGGTATTTAATAACTGTAAAAATACGTATATGAATAACGTAAAAATGCGTATGTAAAATATCTAAAAAATCAAATGAATCAGGAATTTATAGGTTTTACCTGTATGTAAAAATACGTATTGAATATCTGTAAAACTATGTATTTGACATACATAAAAATATGTATGTAAACAAACCTAAAAAATCCAATAAATCAGGATTTTTTAGGTTTTTCCTATACATAGATTTAGGTTTGAAAAAATCCTAACATTTCTTAATTTTTGGAATTTTTAGGTTTTACCTTTTAAAAATACGTATTGTTCAAGCTCTAAAATACGTATTGTTCAAGCTCTAAAATACGTATTGTTCAAGCTCTAAAATACGTATTGTTCAAGCTCTAAAATACGTATTGTTCAAGCTCTAAAATACGTATTGTTCAAGCTCTAAAATACGTATTGTTCAAGCTCTAAAATACGTATTGTTCAAGCTCTAAAATAAAATGTTAAGAAGTGGACTATATAATTTTGCATTCGCATTGTTCAAAGGCGTAGTCAGGGGGGGATGAGAGCTAAGCCCCCCCCCTGGACCAGTGAACTCTATTGAAATCAGGGGTTTTCAGACCCCAACAGGTGCTGAGCTCCACCCGGAACAAATTCCTGAATACACTCCTTCCTTCATTTCTATACAACTAATTCCACAAATTGCTTAAATCCATATTCATTGATATTAATTATTTTCAATCCAATCCAATATACTGTCTACAGAAATTCACATCATCATCTGTATCCATCTAAATCAACATTCATATATGCATTTTGTCTGTATTTTCAACAATTTTACATATTCAATATGTGTCATAATTTATACAATTGCCATTTTACCTGTTACAAGTCTGTCAAAGTAAAACTTCTATTTATCAAAAAATTGAGAATTTACTGACATTGATTCTAATGAAAACATCAATTTACTCAAAAATGATAGCAATTTTGAAACATTGCGTTTTTCAAAATGTTTGCATTAAATTTCTTGCAGAACAATTCTCTTAAAAAGAGTACAAAATATTTTCATATTCTAACTTAAGAATGCATTTTTGTGCAGTTGAGGTTTCGTGAATATATTGACACAAATTCACGAAAATATACGTATTTTTAGGTTTGCATCAAACTTTCAAACTAAAAAAAAATACAACTTTTTAAGTAAAGAGAAACCCTAAACATAAGTAAAAATACGTAAAATAAAAACCTAAAAACGTTGAAACATTTCTTGGTATGAAATTTACAAAAATATACGTATTTTTAGGTTTGCATCAAACTTTCAAACTCTAAAAAAAATACTATTTTTTTAAGTAAAAAAAACTCTAAAAAATACGTGGAATAAAAACCTTAAAAACTTTGAAAAATTTCTTGGTATGAAATTTACGAAAATATAAGTATTTTTAGGTTTGCATCAAACTTTTAAACTCTAAAAATTACTATTTTTTAAGTAAAAAAAAAACCTAAAAAATACGTAAAATAGAAACCTAAAAACTTTGAAAAATTTCTTGGTATGAAATTTACGAAAATATACGTATTTTTAGGTTTGCATCAAACTTTCAAACTCTAAAAAAATTACAACTTTTGTAAATATACGTAAGTTCTTTACCCAAAAGTTGAGCATACGTATTTACAGTTAAAAATACCTATTAATATCTATACCTATAAGAGACTTTGGTATTTTAAGGTTTTCAGGTTAGTAGGGTAGTGAGGTTTTTTAGGTAGTTGGAACTATTGTTGCACTTTCTGTGCCTTTTACAAAAGAAAAATGTACGTTTTTATTTTGAAAAATTTACTACTGATATAATAATCGATCATACATATTCGTGTTTTTAATACATTTTTTAATATTTAAAGAATACTGGTGGCAGTGGGATAGATAAGTTTATATATGATTTTATTCTAAATACACAACTAGCACTTGATCTTTAAAAAAACTGATACATTTTTCTTAGCTTTCAATTTTCCATAAAAGTTTACTTAGGAAAGAAACAGTCTGTACTGTTGTTAAAACATGTGATAATTCTACACCGAGCCCGATCTTTCTTGTTTTCAATGGATCTGCACATGTGCTCGTAACTTTTCCAGTTCGCGGCATTCACCAATACAACATCTTTGTTTGTTCGATTTTTTTCAAAGATTTTGCTGACGCCATTTTCATTGTTTGATGTTCCGTAATCATTGTTAATATTAACAACTCCAAATTCATTATTTTTATATGCAATCCCAAAATCATTGCTGAAGGGTAAATATTCATTATTAGGATTGCTAATTTCAAAATTATTCAAATTTGACGCTTCAATAATATTTCTGCCAGTTGATACTACATACTCAAAACCTTCATTATTATCATCTTCCCCAAGAATATCGTTTTTTAACTCTTGAATATCGTTATTAGGAGGAACTTCAAGATTTGAATACGATGTAGGATCTGCACTGGTTGAAACATGCTCAAAAAATGGTTCTGTACTTGCTAAACTAAGTTCAAGAACTAAATCTGTGCTTGCTGAGCTATGTTCAAGAACTGAATCTGTGCTTGCTGAAATAGGTTTAAGAACTGAATTTGTATTTTCAACACTAGGTTTAACTGAAGCTGAATTGTCAATGAGTGTTGAAATGATTGTCAAATCTTCGTTGGAGAATGTAGTTTCTAATCCCAAAGCAGAAGAACTTTCCTCTGAAGAAAAAGACAGGGATCCACTAAACACATTTTAATTATCTAAATTTTAAACTTCTATAAAGAATTTAAACTTCAATTAAATATCCCACTTTGAAAAGAGATTTCTCAATAATAATTAATTCGAAACTCGTGATTAAAATTAAATACTACTCCTCATTTTTAAATTCTGGCTTACAAAGCGACCAAAATTTAAGAGCAAAAAAAACTGAGCCAAATGTTTATTAACATAGTATTGCCAATATTCTTTAGAAATAACAGTTGACAGATATTTAAAACTGCAACAAACATGGTAGTTGGTAATATTACCGTGCATTTATTTATTTTATTGGCCTGAAACAAGTTTATTAGATCCGAAATAAAAATATTTAGATAAAAAAGTATTTTGAAATTAATTATACATTTTTACAATTAGGTGGAGGACTGAAAGGCCTGAGACCGTTAGTTATGAATTTAGCCCTGGTACAGACAAAAATTTACACATGATAATAAAGCATTAAACGATGTTTTCAACAAAAGTTGTCAAATTGTAACCTTAGAACTGTTATCACTTCAAAAATGGAAATAATTGGGTTACATATTTTGTTATACTTATATCTCATTCAATTTTTAATGAAATTATATTTTGGGTTTTGGGGGTTTTTTTATGTTCAAAAAATATTTTTAAATTTATTTTATCACAATATATATATATAAAATAAAAATTTAGAAAATGTTGCCTAAAACATTAATAATTCCTGTTTTTTTTACTCACCCTGAGGCCAAATTCAAAGAATTTGAGCCACGGCTTAAATTTAAGCCATGGCTCAAATATGGTTGGTTCCACTTAAAATCGTATTTATTATTTCAAGATTTAAGCCGGCGCTCAATTGAAACCGTTTTTTGGCGGATTTTTCAAATTCATTAAATTCAGACACTGTATATATATATATATATATTAATATGCACATATAAATATATATATATATGAACGGAAAGCTATATTGTATAGGTTTATAAATAATTCCAACCTGCTCGAGCTAGGAATATCATCGTTGTCAGCTACACCTTACAAAATTAGAATCAGTAAAAGTTGAAAATTAAAGTTTAAAAAATGTAATTGTATACCTGTATCGTAAAGAAGCTGATCTAAAAAATTAATTCCTGAATTGGCATCTCCGTAGTCCAAAAGATCTTCTTCCGTTTCTGAGATTGGCAAAGCATTTACAACTAATTGTTGTACATTGGCCACTGCTGAAGGTGTTTCAGAAGATAGGTCTGTGAATGATGTTACAGTTATTGAATCTGATAATAATATTTGTGTAGACGATGATGAGTTTCCGGCTGAATCTACGTTTGATATTTCAGTAGACGAATGTGATAATGCTGTTCCAGAAGCTAAAGTTGTTGATTTAATTGATTGTGTTGTAGAAGCAGCAGCTGTCACTGGTTGTGGAGTAGGTATTGACTGTGTTGTAGAAGCAACAGCTGTCACTGGTTGTGGAGTAGGTCTTGATTGTGTTGTAGAAGCAGCAGCTGTCACTGGTTGTGGAGTAGGTATTGATTGTGTTGTAGAAGCAACAGCTGTCACTGGTTGTGGAGTAGGTATTGATTGTGTTGTAGAAGCAGAAGCTGTCACTGGTTGTGGAGTAGGTCTTGATTGTGTTGTAGAAGCAGCAGCTGTCACTGGTTGTGGAGTAGGTCGATTAAAAAATCTTTAAAATAGAATATTATTTAGAATATTTTAGATAGGCTCACTGCTCAGGTAGATAATTAAATAAAAAAATGGGAATTTAGTGACGAATTCGATATCGTTTTTGTTATGAATTAGCATTGTAATAATACATGATTTCGAAAGCCATAATATTATTATGACTGATAGGGTTTATTTTATGAAAAGGGTAAAAGACTTAAAGATGTGTCTATAATGTCTCCGCAAGATGAACAGTGAACACGGACAAGTTTACTCTGTTTGTATGCAGCAATTTTCTTGTTTTACTAAGTACATACAATAAACAAACAAAATGTGAACAAAGCACACAAAACTGTCACAGATTAGAGCTTTCTGAGAGGGTATCACTATACTAAATCAAAGAATTATTTAAAAAGACGATATCGAATTCGTCACTGAATTCCCATGTTTATTCGGACACCCTGTACATATAGCGGACGCATACAATAATAAATATTTAAGGGAAACAACATTTAAGTGTTTTACATGTTGTCAAATTTTACCAGTAGCCTGATAAGCAATAAGTTTATTAAGATATTTTGGTCTATAACAATGCACAATTACTGTGATTCATGTTTAATATGACATTTATAACTTGCGTATAATTGTAGTGCGTGTGCCACACAGTTTTATAGGTCCAACTGTATGAAAATAACAAAATATGGATGTAAAAAGATAGATGGATACTTTTCATAAATTATTAACCTTGGATTTAGGTTGTATTCTGTGATATAAGGGCCAGCAAGAGTAGTTTCAGAAACTTCAATCTGTCCGAGAGGTTTATCTCCTTATAAAGATATTATTACAGTATCCGAATTTAATGAATTTAAGCCACCTCTCAAATCCACCAAAAACAGGTTTTAATTGAGCGCCAGCTTAAATCTTGAAACATAGAATACGATTTTTAGTGGAACCAACGATATTTGAGCCGCGGCTCAAATTCTTTAAATTCGGCCTCAGGGTTACCCATAAAGAATGAAACTTTAATGATGAACTAAAGCTTTTTAATTTTATAATTTGAAAGTTCTTCTTGTTCTGTCGATGAAAGAAATAAAAATAACCAAAGTTAGTTTAATCTTCTATAAAGTCTCATCTTTTTTGGTAACCCTGTACAATTATAACCAATCAGAGCTGGGAACTTTAGAATAGTGGATATCGAGATCAATACTCTGATCTTCACTTTCTCTTAATCTCAAGACTAACTTAATATTGTACTTATATCCCTGAAAAGTGTATAAAATTCAACCAATCAGAGTCGCGTATCAGAAGCCGGGAAGTTTGAAATTTTGCGCGCCATTTCAGATTAATATACAGAAGCGGGATGGACTCTCTTATTTTCAAAAAAAATTAAAAGTGTTCACATTGGATATTTGGATTAAGCAGACGGGATTAAAGGTATCCCATTCTAAAGTTCCCAGCCCAGGGTAGACAGAGATTTATCTTGATGACCAATTTAAGATTTGCAGCGTATTGGAGTAATAAAGCTTTCTATCCTAAGTTAATTTTATTAAATATTAATCATTAAGTTTTGAAAATATCTTATTTAGAGATCCATTACCCAAATTATCTTAAAAATCGGAACTTGTCAATTTACGAGACGATGACAGAGTGGAATGTTAGATTCACAAGGATACCTTTCAGACCTTTGTCCGATGATAAACGACTGAATTATTTATATTTTTCTGTCTGAAAACTGAGTTTTGAGAACCTCAAGGGAAGGTGTACGCTGTAAAGTCTTGCAAATGATGGCTCATGGTTTTTAAAGACACTTTTTTCAGCAAGACAAATATGAATATCTCCGTAAATTATTTTTTGACAATTGATGTAAACTTAAACTGGCATAGTTGTGTATCGCACATGGCACTTTTCAAATTTAAACATCTGCCGTCCTTTTCAAAATTTTATTTGTAATATTTTATATATTCTAAAATCTTACCTAAATTCTGTTGTTGCAAGAACTGGTTTGCAAAGTAAACATCTGCTCCTCCGATATTTTTATTATCAATTGGACGCACATCTCTTCCTGACATTTATTTATTTAGAAACCAATATTGAACATAGTCAATTTTAAACTATAGACAATTGTAAGGATAGATCATTCATTCTTAGTTGTACACAGGTTAAAGGTTATGTATCTATTTAGAAAATTGAGAAGACAGCTTCCCTCAAATAATATCTATGCTTTAAAGGGAGTGTTCGTGAAAAATGAAAGGGGGTATGGCTTACAAATTCAGAAAGTTGCGACATTCAACTCGGATCGATTTAACTAATCATTTAATCATTTTATTTCCAAACAATTCATTTAGATATTACAACCAATAATCATCGATAATTTTTCGACGCATTCATATGTACTTGATATTTCATAATATTTTTTTTTTTTTTTTGATCTGATAGTTACTTTTGAAAACATTTATTCGTGTTTTGAGAATTTTTGATAATAAGGACGACATTTTCATATTTTCCAGGAATGTTCGAAAATCCAGCGCCAGTGAAATATTATTTAAAAAAAAATCTAAAATATTATGAAATGTTAACTATATACGAATGCATCGAAAATTAATCGATGCCTACAGTTTTTAACATCTGAATGATTTGTTTGGAATTAAATTGATTATTTAATTTTAATTTGTATGGACGCTACGTTCTTCGGTGTGAGTCGTTTTTAACAATTTTCTCCTTATAGACGCAACAGATAGACGTAAGATTAGTCGCAATCAAAGGCGCTTATTTTCGCCGTAAGCCTATACCCCCTTTCATTTTCCGCATATATCAATACTAGGAAGACTACTTTTGGTTTCAATTTTTATTTCCAACAAGCTTTTAAACAGCATGGATACACATAAACACGAAGTATCAATCAATCAATGCTAATAAATACCAGCTTCTTTTTGTTCACTTGTAAACCTGTAATTTGAAAAAAATTAGAATTAGAATAAAAAAGTAGCCTTCATCATATTGATATAAAAACGTCTACATAATGGTTAAGCAAAAATAGTGACCTTTTGGCTTCTCTTCTTTCAAATCATCGTCAGGGGTCCTATCAGAGCCTATATGAAATGTATTAAGGGTTAGAGATGGGCATGGTTTTGGTGAACGAACATTTTTTTTTGTACTGGTTGGTTACAGTACTTGTACCAACTGGGTACAGTGCTTACCAGTGTAGAGTACGGGTTGATTGCAGTACTTGTACCAACTGGGTACAGTACTTACCAGTGTAGAGTACGGGTTGATTGCAGTACTTGTACCAACTGGGTACAGTGCTTACCAGTGCACGTGAATTTAACGGTTCTGTCAATATTCCAGAAAGCTGTGACTTTCGATCACAATTTGACCTATTAAACATAATTGTTCAGCCTTTTTTACAAAATACTTTTTTGCCGGCATATACGTTTTGAATAAATAGTATTAAACAAACAAATCCGTAAGTTTAAATATTGTTAAAATATAAACCAAAACGCATATGATTTAAAATAGAAGAAACCGAATGCCTCTAACTCTGGTTAGTCCGGGGTGAGTGTAGAGTAAGGGTTGATTGCAGTACTTACACCAACTGGGTACAGTACTAACCAGTGTAGAGTACGGGTTGATTACAGTAATTGTACCAACTGTACAGTACTTACCAGTGTAGAGTACGGGTTGATTACAGTACTTGTACCAACTGTACAGTACTTACCAGTGTAGAGTACGGGTTGATTACAGTACTTATACCAACTGGGTACAGTGGATGGAATCTGATTGCAAACAGTTTGAGTTTCGTCAAGGCATACCTTTTCCTACGTGCAAACAATATACAATAATTTAAAATTATGTTAAAATACAATTGATAACTAACAAGCATAACGGTTTTTTTTCCTAAATTTTTTCTGTTTCCCTGTTTATATATATACTTGTTAAAACAAATTCGAAATATAAGGAAGACGATTGTTCCGACTCAAATGCCGATGTTAATTCCCTGGATGTGTGTGTACACTGAATACACAGAATCCTTTTCCGCCATACAACACACCCCACATGTCAAATCTCCGCTCAACCTAGCTCCCGCTTCACCAGTCAGTCAGCGGAAAACACTCACAAGATTCACAACTCCGTCTCAACCCTGGCTCCTTTGTGATGATGATTCAGATACGGAACCAACAACAGAAGACACTGCTTACACCTAGCTCCGCGCTCCACAAAGTTCCAGAGATCCGGGCGGAACCAGACTTCCTTCCATTATCCTGTATACAGGATAAGTCCGCAATCTCTCCCTCCCACAGGAGAAGGTAACAATAGTTCGCTCCGCAGGAGAAGGTAACAATAGTTCGCTCCGCAGGAGAAGGTAACAATAGTTCGCTCCGCAATGTTCCAGAGATCCGGGCGGAACCAGACTTCCTTCCATTATCCTGTATACAGGATAAGTCCGCAATCTCTCCCTCCCACAGGAGAAGGTAACAATAGTTCGCTCCGCAGGAGAAGGTAACAATAGTTCGCTCCGCAGGAGAAGGTAACAATAGTTCGCTCCGCAATGTTCCAGAGATCCGGGCGGAACCAGACTTCCTTCCATTATCCTGTATACAGGATAAGTCCGCAATCTCTCTCCCTTAGACTAAGCCTAGTTGTGAGAAAGCCTGCCGTCAAGATTGATGATCTGCATCACCATCATGAAGTTCTACAAACACCTTCTAACTGACATTCGTCTATAGTTTCTTTATTAATTTCTAAACCAATCAATTTAAGCCCCACTTGGGAAAATATTTCATAACCTTTTGTTTTTATAAATAAAGATTAGAAATACCGTTAGATCTCTTTTATTTTATCATATTGACTTTTAAAGTCAACAATACTTTTTTACATTTTGTCCAAATTAAATATGCAATTAAAAGAATTATCATAGACAAGGCTTTCAGATCGTTACTTGTAATTAATTCTTGCATTTTTTTTGCCTTAAAGCATTGTTTGGAATACTTTTTATCCGATTTTAGATATTTTTTATGGTTCAGGAAATCTTATAAGTTTTGTATTTAACAAAACTGTATGACGACATGTCTATAAAGTTTGATTTAATTAAATCATGCAAAATTTTGTCTTTGAAAGATGATAAGGAAATAAATAATTTCTAAAAAGTTGTTTTGCTCTAGCCGTTGACTTTGATTTTTACGAAATAGATTTTTGAAACAATTTGTAATGCAAAGAGTAGGGTAGAGAACGGTTGAAAGGTTGATCCTTGTATATTTGTTTAAATTATAGCCCAGGACTTTTTTGTGTTTCAAGCTACAGATTCAAAATTAACATTTTTTGGAAGCCCTTGAAAATGAATACTAATATATGTGTCACATTTTATCCTTTGACACAAGCAATAATTTTCTTTTAAAATATTTCCAAAATTTTTCGGCCAATTAAAAAATCATTCTTGCCCACCGAACTTTTAAAGTAAGAGATCAAATTTGATTTGTAAATGAGCTAGTCTTGGAAATTAACTTGAAAAATGTATTAAAACTGTAAGGTCGTTTTAAAGTGGGGGGACGCCACTCCAGTCTTTACATAGATTTAGCCCCCCTCCCTCCTATATAGGGTTAAAGCACCTGAACAACAACTGTTCTAAGTTTATTCCTGCCATCTTCACACTGTTCACACAGTTCATCCTTCAACTCCAACTGAACAAAAAACACAAACAAAATGTTGAACTGCAAATTTTCTCCTTGAGGATCTAAGGATCTAAGAAAAGGTAAATGGACAATGGATTACTTTAAGTTCCTTGAAAAGTAAAATAATTTGTACATGCGCCGATTTGTCAGTTTGAAATATGGTGTTAAAATGTTATTAAAACATTTACTGCCCGGAAATTGGATATTCCTATTTTTTCATGTAAATTTGCGAATATTTAAAAATTAAAAAGCAATTGGTACTAATATTTGGCAGGTTGCCTCAAAGATAGTCCAGAAGCAGAAGATAATGTATTAGGAATTTATCCGAATTGTGTGTACGCTCCGTACACTTGCATGACGTCATTACAAAAACGTTTAATTTCTCAAAAATATAAAAAATGTTCTCCCGGAAAATACGCCTTGTTGCTATACGTAGCTGTTTCTATACGTTGGATTTCTATAAGGTTTGACTTCATAGTTTATATTTTTAACGAGAACATATTATTATTATTGAGGTTCTGATGAAATAAATCAATCGATAGATCGGAAGTTAAATCGACTGTTTCTGTCGATTAGATAATAGGTCATTATCTAATATAAATAACTAGCTAAAGGGCCCGGCGTTGCCCGTGGAATAATTTTTTTTTTTTAAATAATAAAAAATGTTAAAAAAAAAATTCGGCCACCCAGTCCAGCCGTTTGGCCGGCTATAGGTAAAATATGTATGAATGTCGTGTTGCATTATATAGATGGATATTTCAAAAAAAATCGATGATCATGATAAGAAAGAAGAAAGGTTTGGCCGCCATGAGCCCCACAGAAAAACTGCGAACCGCAAAATTATATTATAGTCTACTCTTACCTTATCTGGGAGATCAGCAGATACACATTCAGGTTCAACATCAAGTAGGTTACACCCTGTAGGTATACAGATGGGGGGACCAGACCTAGACAGAGCAGGTTTATATTTACAGTAGGTTACACCCTGTATAGGTATACAGATAGGGGGACCAGACCTAGATAGGGCAGGTTTATATATAAGTATTTCTAATTAAACTCAGGGTTGTTTTAGGGTTATATTAAATATTCAAGTTTTAAAAAGGTTAAATATATAGGATTAACTTTTATTTTGGAAATTACATTTTTAACTTTAATTATTTATTTTATTTAAGGGATGTGGGCATTGTGGAAATTATATAATAATGGAATGAATCATATGGAAAGGTTATAATGCAAGGAAAGTTATTTCAGAGGTGTACGCATGTTTTGTACTGCAATGTACTGTCTCTGGGCGGTAATGTAAACACTAGACGGATGTCAAAGCCTGACATGGAATCCATCTTTCACATAAAAATCAATTTAATCTTTTGTAACATTTTTTCGGCTTTTCCTCGTACTTTTTTTTGTACTTTTTTAAAACCTTTGTTCACAAATTCGATGTTGTTTTCATTTCTACTTTTGATAACATTTTGGCTTCTGAATATACATCAACATTGTTTACATTTGCGAAAAATCCATTGTTTACATTTTCTGGCATGATTACACTTTTGATTTTTATCAAAATTTTACGTGTATTTCTTTTACCTTTGTGAGTACTATTCTCTATGTTTAGATCACAATTTACATGTTTTAAGTTATCTTTTACACTTTTACCTTTGCTTGCATTCTACTTTTGTACTTTCACCTTTGTTTGCATTCTATTTTTACACTTTTACCTTTGTTTGTGCTCAATTTTTACACTTTTATCTTTGTTTGCATTCTATTTTTACACATTTACCTTTGTTTGCATTCTATTTTTACACTTTTACCTTTGTTTTCATTCTATTTTTACACTTTTACCTTTGTTTGTTCTACTTTTGCACTTTCACCTTTGTTTGCATTCTATTTTTACACTGTTTCCTTTGTTTGCATTCTATTTTTATACTTTTACCTTTGTTTGCATTCTATTTTTACACTTTTACCTTTGTTTGTGCTCAATTTTTACACTTTTATCTTTGTTTGCATTCTATTTTTACACATTTACCTTTGTTTGCATTCTATTTTTACACTTTTACCTTTGTTTGCATTCTATTTTTACACTTTTACCTTTGTTTGCATTCTAGTTTTACACTTTTACCTTTGTTTGCATTTTATTTTTACACTTTTACCTTTGTTTGCATTCTATTTTTACACTTTTACCTTTGTTTGCATTCTATTTTTACACTTTTACCTTTGTTTACATTCTATTTTTGCAATTTTACCTTTGTTTGCATTCTATTTTTGCAATTTTACCTCTGTTTGCGTTCTATTTTTACACTTTTACCTTTGTTTGCATTCTATTTTTACACTTTTACCTTTGTTTGCATTCTATTTTTGCACTTTTCCCTTTGCTTGCATTCTATTTTTGCACTTTTACCTTTGTTTGCATTCTATTTTTACACTTTTACCTTTGTTTGCATTCTATTTTTACACTTTTACCTTTGTTTGCATTCTAGTTTTACATTTTTACCTTTGTTTGCATTTTATTTTTACACTTTTACCTTGGTTTGCATTCTATTTTCACACTTTTACCTTTGTTTGCATTCTATTTTTGCAATTTTACCTTTGTTTGCATTCTATTTTTACACTTTTACCTTTGTTCGCATTCGATTTTTGCAATTTTACCTTTGTTTGCATTCTATTTTTATACTTTTACCTTTGTTTGCATTCTATTTTTGGCCTGATTTCCTCATGCCCAACCAGTCGTACACTGTCCCTGAAAAACTTGTTCTTACATTCTAAGTTTTGTTTATAAAAAGTGCTTTCACACATCTTCAAAAATAGCCGGAAATCTGAATTTGATGTCAAAAAAATTAAGTGTTTATCTTTTTTAAAAGCAAAAACATTTAAACTTGTCTTATGAATGAAACAATATTAACTCCAGGCCAGGAGCAATGCATGCAGTGTGATTAGGTCGGGAGTATAGTATAATGCAAATCAATCAACAATTAAAAGCTATATCTGCTGGGGTACTTGTCAACCAGGATACTCTAAATCCCATATTTGATGTCCAAATTTGACAAATTATACATTATTAGAAAGCTCTTACTCTTTACTTTTAGAATCTGCGAATAAATTTTTAAATTTGCAAAATTGATATTTATTTTGCCCCTGACCATGTCATTTCTAATATGCTAAAATTTCGCAAAATTTTTAAATAACCTGATGTGTAATTAGGGAAAGTAAAAAACTATCAAATTCTGACAGATTTAGTTTGTTAAAGGAAAAAATTAGTCATACAGGAAGCGTTCATTATGCTTGAGGAATTAGGCAGTTCGTATAAAAGCATGGTTTTAGGTCTAAAGGGTAAAAAGGAAAAGTTAGAAAATTTCAACAACCTCAGACTGCAATACTTTTTAAGTTATGTAAAACAAAACTACAGGAGGGGGGTCGAATTGACCCCCCCCCCCTTTAGCAGTAATAGGGTTAAAAAAGTTTGTATAATCTACTTTATTGAATTAAAATAAATTTTAACAATTTTTTTTTTTTCAAGGAACAAATTAATGCAATATTTATATATACATACTAGAAATTCAGGGCGCTTCGCGCCCTTCTTTCTAGGCTTTTAGGGCGCTTCGTGCCCATCTTCTATTTAAATTGTGAACATGTTCTTTTTGTTTACATTTAAAACAAAGAAGAAAAATATTTTGCGGATTTTTAAAAAAAAATTCGCGGATTTTCAAGAATTTAAAATTTTTACAAAATTAAAAACCTTTAAAACACATTTTATTTTAATTTTATCATTCATAAACCTTCCCTGTGGTCACGTAATGTTTCACAAAAAATTTGGGTCTGATCGGTTCAGCCGTTTTGACGTTTATTGGATACAAACAGACAAGCCAAATTTATATATAGATAGATCTATATAATTTGTTCATTTCTTATATGATATGTCGTCTTTCTTGGAGGTTCCCAGACCTTTTTACTACAGTTAAACCCCCAAATAAGCCATACATCGTAAGAATTTAACAAATGTCGTCTTGACAGTTTTTTAATGGGTTTTATACTGTTTTACGTAAATCTAACTATTTGCGAAAATAAATTAATAGCCATGAATATGCGGCAACAGTTTTAAAGAGCTCCATAAAACCATTTAATTAAAGAAACTAAATATCTGTAACATTCCATTATCAGAAAGTGAAGAATACAACATTTGATGAATTCTTTCGATGTAGGGCTTAACTGTGGTATCAGTATGTATGATATGAAAATAATAGGTTTAGTGTTTAAAAAAAATGCAACTAATATTTTTGCATGAGAAACATCTTATTCAATAATAATTACGCAGTATTACTGTGTTATAAACTCCATTTTCACAACTGCAATAAACGTTTTTTAAAAAAGCCAATCATAACATCTTGCCAAGCCCTAACTTGTTAGAGAACATTTTTATTTTTCTGTGTAAAAAAATAATTCTGAACCTGTCACATTCCTTCACTTCTTGGTTCTCTCTACACACCCAGCTAGCATCAGGGTAGGTGAAACATATCTGATATTATTTGAGAATAAAATTAAACTTCAAGATGTTAAATTGATTTACATTTTTTCACGCACTTTTGAATTTTTAAACCCACTTAAGATAACAGTTCATTTTTTATGAGCTGGACTTGTAAAATCGGATAAGGGATATGTTTACCCAAGGTAATAAGGAAAGGAAAGTTATTTGCTGTTGTGTATTCTCTGCGTACATATTTAAACCAGTTCTCTCTGGGCGTTGCTTGTAAACAAGAATAGATGCATCAGTGTTTCTGTAGTATCCGAGGAGGTTCAAAGCATTTAAATTTTCAAAATTTTCATAATTCACATAATAGTTTCCTATGACTTAAATATTTCATTCATTTTTATGTGAAAGATGGATCCCATGTCAGGCTGTGACATCCGTCTTGTGTTTACTTTACCGCCCAGAGTGCAAAACTTAAGAAAATTATAAAACTCGCTACGAGACCCGGTTTCCTGAAACCCGGTTTTGGCAGAGTTCGGGTTTCATGTTCTTAAAACGTATTTTGAAACTCTAGGAACCTGGGTTAAAATATGCTGTCGTTGGAGTCTCCAGCTGTGGTGTTTTATGAATAAAGCTGCTACGCACTTGAAAGTGATCAAATTGGTATCCGTTTTTTGGCGTAATAGTCGGCCCATCCAAGGAAAGATTTAAATTTACACTCTTATAATGTCCATAAAGGTGGAGCTACTGATTTGTTTTAAATATCTGTAGTTGTGTGATGTCATCAGATACATTTGTGAATTTGCTGAGACTTTCTTTTAGTTTAAAGATCGAATAGTAATTTACAGGATTTTTTGTTAAAAAAGTATTTTTTATTTATAGGGTAGGGTACAGGGCAGAAAAAAAGTCCGGTCTGTGAAAAAAAATCTAAAATAGCCCATTACTTTTTTTGTGACTAAAGCACAGATCTAAAACTATATTTTTTAAAAGCCCTTAAAAAATGCATGTAAAAGCATGTGTCACACTTTTTGATATTTGTTTAAACCAAAACAAATATTTTTTTTTATTTTTTTTACCTTTTTATAGGTATTCTTTTAACCCAAACTATTAAAGTTATCGGAATATTTTTATTCCTTGAGCTGGCCTTGAAAAATTGGGCTATGAACATGCATTTCAATCTTATACCTATTCTCTAAGACCTATTTTAAAGGGAGGGTGCCAAACGCCCCCCCCCCCCCAGGCGATAGATAGATTCAGACCCCGCAGCCTTTTTAGGGTTAAATACAGTCGTTGTATGGCTTATTTAATGATTTATCAAAGAAAGATAAAAGTTTAACCTATAAATATACGTAAACAGACAGTATAAATTCCATACAGTCGTCTCCAAAGTCTCATTCTTTATGGGTAACCCTGTATATTCAATAAAGATGGCTTTATTCCAATTTTGATTTCTATACGTTTTTTCAAATAAACATATTTCAAACAGCAGAGACAAATAAACATTTTTTCAAATAGCAGAGACAAATAAACATTTTTCAAACAGCAGAGACAAATGAACATTTTTCAAACAGCAGAGACAAATAAATATTTTTCAAACAGCAGAGACAAATAAACATTTTTCATACAGCAGTGACAAATAAACATTTTTCAAACAGCAGACACAAATAAACATTTTTCAAACAGCAGAGACAAATAAACATTTTTCAAACAGCAGAGACAAATAAACATTTTTCATACAGCAGAGACAAATAAACATTTTTCATACAGCAGAGACAAATAAACATTTTTCATACAGCAGAGACAAATAAACATTTTTCAAACAGCAGAGTCAAATAAACATTTTTCATACAGTAGAGACAAATAAACATTTTTCAAACAGCAGAGACAACTAAACATTTTTCAAACAGCAGAGAAAAATAAACATTTTTCAACCAACAGAGTCAAATAAACATTTTTCAAACAGCAAAGACAAATAAACATTTTTCAAACAGCAGAGACAAATAAACAGTTTCATACAGCAGAGAAAAATAAACATTTTTCAAACAGCAAAGACAAATAAACATTTTCAAACAGCAGAGACAAATAAACATATAATCAACGAGAAATTGTCAAATTAACAGCTTCTCTTTGTTTACTTGTAAACTTGTAATTTGAAAAAATGGTTGTTACTCAGCTACAATTTGGCTTTGTACAGTTGTACATAAAACGTATTACCTGTGGAACCGTACTGCACTCAACGATATTGTTTTCAAAACAATGCAAACTTGATCCTTTTGGGTCAGTGCACTCCTTAAAGAATATTTATAACATATCTTTAACAATCATTTTTTTCCGAAATAAAAATGTGAACCACTTTAATAAAATTGCCATTATAAAGAAACTAATAAAATAAATTTTCCTTAAATCATTTTAGTTGAAAAATATCATTATCCTTAAACTTTTTCAAAAAGGTAAAAAAAAATTTTTTTATTCTATTTTTTATCTTTAGTATCTATACCTGCTCTATAGATCTTGTGCATACAATGGTTTGTTTGGTCGTGTTCTAAACATTTATATTCATTTATTCTTAAAAAGTTCAAGAAACGTTGTGATATTATCCGCTTTAAAACTCATCTCATGATAATCTATCAATCAAATAAATTTCCTTTAGGGTTTAGAACTATAAAACTATCCGCTTTAAAACTCATCTTATGATAATCTATCAATCAAATAAATTTCCAAACAAAACATTATTTATTTTTGGTAATTCTTTTTGATAAAATATGTATTAAACACAAAACTATCTATTCATTATTTTCATGAAAATTTCAAATTAACGAAATCTCCATTATTTTCAACACATTCGATTTATTCTTTCTTAATTTTTTTAAAAGAACGATTTTATTTGTTTGTTAACGATTATTGTTAACGATTAGGAAAAAAAACGATTAAAAGTAGCCATTTACATCTAAACTGTCCAAGGAATGAATTTATTTTTGCATTTTTTCGGAAAAAATTTTTAAATTTTGATCAAACCTTTCGAGCACTGTTAAACATTTGTTAAACATTTGTCAAGAATCCAACCTTCTCCCCCTCTCATATGGTGGAAAATATTTATTTCAAACTACACTGATAACCAGAATACAGTGAGAACCAGAAAACAGTGGAACAGTAAGACTACATAATAGCAATACAAGTTTATTTGATGTTTTGATAAAGTGAAAAGTTTTACTAAACACTTATTAAATCACTAATTTAATGAAATGGGTCTGTTTACACTGCACACTTACTCTGACTCATGCTCATTGGATTGTTTAAAGTTATAACTTGATTCTAAATGTCGTCTTCTTATTTACACGGAAAAATTGCTGTGTCTCATGTTCGCTGACTTTTTAAAATCATATTTTAATTCTTAAAGTTATCTTCGATTCCATAGTTTTCTGGTTCTCACTATATACCTCTGTTCTATATGTTGTATAACAGTATTCAGCTTGAGCAGAGCAGTCCTCAGTAATATTCTGAAGTCTGATTTTCTCCACAGTTCTGCATAAAAAAGAATTACGAAATAAACTATTTTTTTTCATGAAATTTAAAATGATTTTTAGGAGGACTCTAAATTTTACAAAGATCTGTTGAGTAGAAACGCATGTTTACGGCCAAAATCAAAGTCGAATTTTTATTTGTAAAACTTGGATTTAAGACAATTTCTAAAAATGTGAAAAAAAACATTGAGCAATAAATAAAATATTTCCGGTTTGACTAATCAAGACAATTACTACAAAAATACATTCAAAATGGAGATCAATAATTGACCCAAGAATCACATCACAAAGGCTCTGACTTCTGACCTAGAACTTTTTTAAAAGACTAATTTTCTCTACTCGCTGACATTTTCTCTACTCGCTGACATTAACTCTACTCGCTGACATTAACTCTAATATCAAATTGGTCAAATCTCCAAAGTTTTGACGAATTGAAGCATTTTTCAGACAAGGAGCAAATAACCTTAACATATTCTTTGAAAATAATCATAATAAACAAAATAATTTTGTTTTCATGTTTTCAGATAAACATGAATCTTTAATTTTAATCTGTTAATTAGTTTCTTTGTTTAAGGTTTAAACTGCTTACTACTTTCGGGATTAAAAAACTTAAATTTATACAGAAAAAAAGTAACAACAAAAAAAACAACAAAAACATATTTTTCCGAATGATTACACATTTTTTTATGAAAATCCACGAAATATGAAAGGAGCCAGGTATAAAATGTTGCTTATTTGCCTCAGGACAAATATCAAACTTCTTATACCCGAAATCATAAAATTGCATGTAGAAATGTGTTGTATAATGTATTATACTTAATACACAGTAAATATTAATACCATATTCCATATATACTTGTTGCCCCTTTTTGCTCTGTTTGTAAACAGTGTACTGCACTGTTTACAATCCTACTAAACCTAACTCCGCGCAGTCAGTTAGATCCTATACCCGAACAATTTATCAGGTATAGATTTATTTTCGATTAATAGTGTTCTTTGGTGAAACTATCAAGATAAAAATGATTATTGAAATAGAAAGTATGAATTCTTATTCAAGGTATATATTGTAAATCTATTTTTCCATTACTTTAGAATTTGGTTGAAATATAGTTGTCTCTGAGGGCCGAATATTGCTGGAGTTGGATCGTTTCCGATATCCTGCAACATCCTCTGTACCTTAGAGTGTTCACTCGTACACTCTATGGTACATGCTCACCTCCCCCCTCACCAAGAACAAGTAGAGCAAGACCATACAATTAATAAATGTTTTTATATCGTTAATAAATGTTTACAGTGTAATATGTCTCTTAATTATCATCATAACTCCAAACCAAATGCACTGATAGTTTGGTAGGACTGACTCGTCTTTTTTGTATAACACCCTATTGGTAGTTTATACTACAATTCTGATAAATTTGGGTGTCCCATATGATGATATTAAGTGCCTATTTACACTAGCATTTAAAGGGATTGTTCAAGAAACACCCTAGATAGCTATAAACCAAAGGGACTCGTCAACCCTAGGTAGCTATAAACTAAAGGGACTCATCAACCCTAGTTAGCAATAAACTAAAGGGACTCATCAACCCTAGTTGACTAAAATTAAAGGGACTGTTCCCTGATTCTAAAGGGACTGTGCTTTATAACCGTCCAACTGTACATTGAAGGGATTCAACATTAAAGGGATTGTTCACAACTTCCCTTAATTTTTTAAAAGGCCTGTTTATTCTGCAATGTAATTTCTGGCTCTTTATTGCAGGGATACATTGCAGGAATAGATTTGTGTGCTATAAACATTGTTAATTGTCCAGTTGTATGGAAATTATTCAATCTAGTTTTGTACAATGTACATCCAAGCTCACTATTTGCAAGGATACATTGCACACATTAATTGATGCTGTATTGAGCAGTATATTGTATTTTAATTATACCATTTATATGGCAAATTAATTACTATAGTTCTTATTTGTATATACAATGTATGTCCAAGCTCATTATTGCAAGGTTACATTGTAAATATAAATGCATCATTTGAGCACCGTTTATGTTTTCCAACTACTTGGAAACTTTTTATCTATGTGCTCTTAACCATATGTGACCATGTCTAATATGAGAACTCGATCACAAGGTTTATCTACCGCTAGTTCTGATGGTGTTCTAAATCCAGTTCCTACTCCAAGAACAAGAACACCAACTAGTGATGGTCTTTCCCAAAACTATTCTCTTCAAAGACCTGTATCTGTTATTGGTCGACTGATGGATAGTGTGTCTACCTCATCAACATTGAGAGATGATGGGGAAATTAGCTCTCAAGATTCCCTTCTCAGCCCATATGTTCCAACTCCTAGAGCAAGATCAGCCTCTACTTTTGATACTGCAGCATTGACTGATAAGGAGCCATCCTTATCTTGGGACAATCTTGGCCTCCGAAACCAACCTCCATGCAGAATGGTGGAGAGAGAAGTAGAACCAGAACCAGAGAAACCTCCTGATAGAAACCTGGAGGATTTAAGGGATCAAATCAAGTCAATGAACTCTCAGGTTGAGAAAATTGCTGCCTATTCTCAGGAGCATTTGTCACAAGAATCTTTCGACCAATATTTGTTAATTCTTAACAAGGTGCGGAGTACTTGTCGATCATTGATAAATCAAGATGATGGTTGTTATGGTCTTCCTCTCACTAACATTTTAGATTATGCAACCATTGTTGTAGATAATATGAAAGTTGTGTCACAACCACCCACCGAGGCCATAAGAAACCAAACCCCTGTTTCATTGGGTACTGATGTGGAAAGTGTAAATCTTGAAAGTAGCTCTTCAATGGATTACTTGGCTGCTAAGATTTCTGAGATTTATGTGCATACAGACCAGCAAATGTCACGTGTAAGACAGGAGCTCCAGCAAGATCTAGCTAAGTATATTTCTGCTGCTGAGATACGTATCACAGAGCATGTGCGTGCTGCAATTGCTCGTGAATACAGTAGTATTGGAGCTCGTTGTATTCAAAACAGAAGTCTTGTAATTTCTGAAATGAAGAAACTAAAAACCGATTTGACTGAAATTCGGTCTTCTTCAGATGAAAATCACTCTGAATACAAAATGCGTGAAAAAATTCTCCCAAAGTGGAAAAAATCAAAAATTCCGCCAAAAAACAATATTGAATTGTGTATGGTCTGGTCTAGTCAGTTATATAAAAGATTTTACCCTTGAAGAAGAATCTAACCTGCAGACTGGGACAGTAACATTCCTGCAGCTGGATCTAGTTTTTATTTCCTTCCGCAGAGTACATTTACCACCCTGAATATATTTCACAGATTTACGCTTTTAAAGGGACTGTGAGCGTAATTTTTAGTGAACTTCCATACAACGCTTTTAAAGGGACTGTAAGTGTAATTTTAAGTGACCCTCCATACAAAGAGAGCAATGCCCGATTCAAAAATGTTTGTATGAATTATGAATTAAATTATTTTTAATCGTGGGTTTCACAAAAGCTGCTTGCGTATTTCTACTGGAGGAACACATCTTGGAATTCTTAGAATTTAACACTTCTTAAAATTAGAAAAATCACAATATCTTTTTAAAATTAGAAAAATGGCAATATCTTCCACATTATTGTTGTCTGATGCACATAAAACTGCAAACCAACTTGCATAAATGTCGTATTTCTATTTCACAGGTTTTACAGGCCTCCCACTGTACAATTTAAGATATATCAATAGGCTCACTGATATTGCACATTTGAAAAATAAAGTTTTTATCCTAAACCACATTTACACTCCTTGTAACGATATCCTTTAATGTGAACGGGGAATTTGCTTTGAAAATCTTACTTCTAGTGTTTTCGTTTTAAGACTTTTGAAAGCAATCGTTTTGAAATTTTCTAAAACGATTTCTTTCGTTTTTTGTTTTTTGCCAATCGTTTCGAAAATTTCGAAACGATTTTTGAAAATCCGTACTTACATCAGGATACGTAATCTCAATGCTGTCAAGATTAACATTCTCTGCAAGTTTAATATTAATTTTATCCTCCTCTGTTAGGGAAATGGATTCATCACACGAGCAATCAGGAACCTAGAAAACATATTAACATTTTTACATTTTGTTTTTATTGGTTCGAACCTTATCCTTTTTTTTGAGACAATTAAGGTTTGTCCCAAAATTGTGGTCCTAGTTAGAAGTCTAGTCTAGCTTTAAAACCATTTTCCCCTTTAAATGTAACTTTAGGTATTTTTTATTTTAATACTTTATTTTGGACGATGTATTTCAAATACAGGGTGTCCCAATAAACATGGGAATTAAATGACGACTTCTGTATTGTCTTTGTTCAATACGGGATTATTTCGTAAACATAATTTTGTAGTATCACAGTTAAAACATTTACCACCGAAAACTAGGGGTCTCGGTATTTCTTTGGGATTTCTGTACTGTACACGTGCTGTACTGTACACTGTACACTAAGGGTGATTGGTTTGTGACTTTTTTAGAAATCAGCCAGCCGCCCATATGAGGTTGCTGCGTTTTTACTTAAAAAAAATATTGTAATAATAAAAAAAATCAAAATCGTCCAGAGGGTTGCGAATTGACGATTTAATATTGGAGAAATCGCCGTAAGCCTAAAAAAAAAATATTTCAAAAAATAAATAGGTTAGATAATTTTCTTGGAAATATAAAGCTGAACTCAGATTTGAAAAGCATTTTTAAAAATATTAAAATCTAGAGAAGTTATGGCCAAAAAGGTATTACATTCCGGTTTTTTAACTTGTTCATGTTTTTGATGAGTTTTTTTAGCTCTAACTCACTCAATTTTAATTTTTTTTAACGCTTTTTAGATTCAGCCCTTTTCCCTGTTTCGTGGTTTCCCTGTTTTAATAATAATAAATTTCTTTTACCTTTGTGAGTACTATTCTCTATGTTTAGATCACAATTTACATGTTTTAAGTTATCTTTTACACTTTTACCTTTGCTTGCATTCTACTTTTGTACTTTCACCTTTGTTTGCATTCTATTTTTACACTTTTACCTTTGTTTGTGCTCAATTTTTACACTTTTATCTTTGTTTGCATTCTATTTTTACACATTTACCTTTGTTTGCATTCTATTTTTACACTTTTACCTTTGTTT